>NC_133620.1:13822845-13872845 GCF_048593235.1 Sminthopsis crassicaudata | reverse complement strand
AGCTTCCCTGGGGTCCATTTTGAGAGGGACTTTCTGGGCTTTTCAGCTACATAGAACTGGGGACAGAGCCTGGAGCCAGCAAGTTCAGAGTTCAAATCTCACCTCAGATACTCACTAGTACTATTAACTTGGACAAGGCCCTGAGGAGAAATGATGAAGAACGCTACCTACTTCCAGGCTAAGGTGAGGAACTCAACGGGCAGAATGAGCCATACATTTCTGGATGTGGCCAGTTTACATGACAATGTTTATAAAGTTTATTTTCCTTTTTTTTTTCCCCACTGTGGATGGGAGTGGGAAGGAGAAAAACAAATACAATTAAATATATAAATTAAATAAAATTAAATTAACTATAAAAATATTTTTAAATGTTGACAAATATTTAGAAAAGAAAGCCAATATAACTTCATCAGCAATGGATCAGGCCAGATTAATTTTATTTCTTTCTTTTTTTTTTTTGACAGTTACACTAAACTGATAAGTCAAGGGAATATTGTTTGCCTAGACTTTGACAAATGCATTTTAGCAAATCTCTCATGCTATTCTTGTGGGGGAGGGGGGAAGATATAGGCTACTTGTGGGTTCACTTAGGGAGACACAGAACTGGTTAAAAGACCACCAGCTCTTCAAGAAAAAAAAAAAAAACTATTAATAAATGGTTTACAGCCAACTTGAAAGGAAGTCTTCAGTAGAAAGCCCCAAGGATCTGCCTTTGATTTTCATTTTTATCCATTTTATTGATCAAATTTGTCACTTTTATCAATTACTTGAAGGTGGATATGGAGGTCCCATCAAAGTTGCAGATGACCCAAGAATGCCAGTAGGAAGATTTTTTAAAAGCCTTGACAAGCTGAAAAATTGGGTTGAATCTCATTAAAGATTTAAACTAAAGCCTCTTCGGGGGCAGCTAGGGGGCGCAGTGGATAGAGCATCAGCGTTGAATTCAGGAGGGCCTGAGTTCAAATGTGATCTCAGACACTTAACACTTCCTGGCTGTGTGACCCTGGGCAAGTCACTTAACCCCAGCCTCAAAAAAAAAAAAAAAAAAAAAGAAAAAAGAAAAAGAAAATAAACTAAAGCCTCTTCTTTGGGCTCCTAAAACCATCTTCACATGAGTGGACAAATCTTCACTAAAACAGATCTAGGTGTTTTCACCGACTCCCAGAGCTTGAAGAGACTTCATGGGTTACCACGTAACCAAGTAACCCAAGCCCGGCCTTTTACAGACGAGGAAACCGATGAATGCTGGCAAACCGAAGCCAAAATGCTTACTACTAATGGTCTTCCCTTACAAATTACTTTGTATCTGATTTTTATATTCTTATATAAGCACATGCTGTCTCCCCTAACAGAATTAAGTTTTCTGAGAGTTTTCATTTCGATTACTTTGTATCTGATTTTCATATTCTTATATAAGCACATGCTGTCTCCCCTAACAGAATTAAGTTTTCTGAGAGTTTTCATTTCGATTTTGACTTTGTCTTCAGGGGTGTACTAGAACCAGTTCCAACTGATTCACCAAATCCAATTATTAAATATTGAGTAAATCAGCAAATACTCCAAACTTTATTGTTGGATTGTTTTGATTTTATTATCTATTTATTGATTGAATTGCCTAGACTTGAGAAAGTAATGGAGAAAATGCTACTAATGCATATCAAACCTAAGAGTGTGTTGTGAGTACATTTTTTTTTTTCTTAAAGAGCCGGTTGTTAAGTATTTATCAGCACATTACTATTTGTATTCCACTGACTAGCCCAGGACCTACCCCGGAGTCAGGGCTTAATAAATGGACTAATTTGGTTTTGTGCCCTAACATCTAACAGCCTGAAAAAATAGAGCTGTCCCATAAGGTCGAGATTAAAGAGCCTCCAATAATATATCTCAGTGACGACTTTACAGAGAACAGTTCTGATGACTACGCTGAGCACAGACACTGAAGCCAAGAAGATAACACTCATGACGCTGTTTCAGAGCCCACCCTCACACCATTAGCAGTCACTGGTCTTGTGCTTGAGAAGGGGTGCTGGACTTGGGAATCGGGAACACCTGAGTTTAAATCCAATCTCAGGCTCTTAACAGCTATGTTATTCTGGACTATTTCTTTAACTTCTCTTTGTCTCTGTTTACCTATTTGTAAAATGGGAATAATAACATCACCTAGGGTTACAAGGTCAAGTGAGAAAATATTGTAAAGTGTTTAGCAAAAGCTGGCAAATAAATGCATGTTTCCTTCCTCTCTAGTCAGAGTTCTTGGGAATACAAGCACCCAGTTGCAGAGATTGGACGAAGACTAGTGCAGAAAATTCCCCGGCAGCAGGGGCTCACACTGCCCGCTCCGGGCAAGAGGGCTTGGCGGGCTTCCTGATCAAGGCTAACTTCTTATATCCATGGAATAAGGGGCTTACCAATTGCTGGTCACTTGTGGTCCAAACTTCAGGCAGATGTTTGCTCAACAGATGGCATCCAGACAGAAATTCTTCTGAGGGCTTATATCTAAACAGGAAAGGAAAAAGCAAAGCTGGGAAGTCCACGTGTACTAACCAGCTCTCCAGGTAAACCTAAGAAAAGGACTTGACCAGTGTGACTCCCCAGAGAGCGGCGGTTAGAAGGGACCTCGCTGGCCAGCCACAGCAGCCCGGCTCGGGACGAGAATCGCTTTTTCCGACAGTCCTCCAGGCCGCTAGCTCGGCCGGCAGCTTCTCTCACTATTAGGACAGTCTGATTGTTGGGAGGCTCTTTCTGTTGGGCCTAAAGTCGACCTTCTGCAGCTTCCACCTTCTGTTCTTCCTCTCTCTAATTTCCACTTCTTGGAATACTCAATTTTCTTAAAAATTTAACTCCAGTATCTCCTTCTCCATGAGATCTTCCCTGATAACCCCCGGCTGCTCCACGCCTCCCCTACTACCCACAAAAGACCTGCCTTGTAGCTGTGTCTACACACTCCACATGTATATGTTACTGAAGGAAGGTAAGCTCTTTGAGGGCAGGGATTGGTTCCATTTTGTTGTAACTTAAGCTCTCAGGGAAGTGCCAGGTACTAGGAACTTAATAAACATTTCTTGATAAGCCAGTTGCTCAGAGTTCTGCCCAATTTATCAAAAGCCTACAGATATAGTCAATACTCCCCCTTGACACAATGTCCTGATGCTAGAACCCCATCATGGGAGAACTTTCTTGAACCTAGAAATCTGGTTTTTCCACTAAGAGGGTGGTTCCCACGCTCCCCTGGAAATGAAACCAAATACTCTATTAAATTCAAACTCATATTCCCAGAGCAGAGAGGAAGGCTGCCAGCCCATGGGCCAAAGGACTATATGAGACCTGGTGTGGAAAGAAGCTGTTCTTGGTTGGTGATTTTAATAATCTCAAGAACCCAAGCCTTATACAAACAACTTTCTCCAAGTTAGTCTTCCTTGAAGGGCACAGAAACTGACAATGGGTTTAATAAAAGGAAACTCTATTATTAAATCACTGAGTCCAGCATGCTCTTGTACCAAGCCTACACTGCCACAAGGCCACTGTGAATTTATGGTACAGCTTATTGTGTACACAGTCAGATGGAGTGCTGGCTCACTCAGCACCTCATCATAATCAGTCTTCTGAGACAACCCACAATTTTTCAGAAGCTTGCAAACCCACTTGTCAACTGGACATTGCCCATTATTCAACGACTCCAAGTTCAGAGGCCTAGGGGCCAAATTCATTCTCAAGCTAGGTGGATGTCCTAGAGCAGTGGTCCTCAAACTTTTTAAACAGGGGGCCAGTTCACTGTCCCTCAGACTGTTGGAGGGCCGGACTATAGGAAAAACAAAACTTCACCCTCTGTCTCCGCCCCTCAGCCCATTTGCCATAACCAGGCGGGCCGCATAAACGTCCTCAGCTGCGATTCTGGCCCGCGGGCCGTAGTTTGAGAACCTCTGTCCTAGACAATCGATAGAGCCTCTTTAAGCCTCAGTTTCCATATTTGAAAAATAATAGTAATCATATTTGAATTAAATTTGAATGAGGTAATAATATTTGAACTAAAGAACCTTATAGACAATTCCAATACACCTGGGATAGAAAATGCCATCCGCACCCAGAGAGAGAACTATGACAACTGAATGCAGACTATTTTGTTTGTTTGTTTTTTTCTCACAGTTTTTCCCTTCTGGTCTGATTTTTCTTTCACAAGAGATAAATATGGAAATATGTTTAAAATGACTGTACATGCATGACCTACATCAGATTGCTTGGAGGTAAAGGAAAGAGGGAGAAAAAAATTGGAACTTGAATCTTACAAAAATGAATGTTGAAAATTCTTTACATGTAATTGGAAAAATAAAATACTATTAAGGAATCAGGAAAAAAATGAACCTCATAAAATTGTTTTGTAGAATGTGGTTCGGAAACGTTCAGTTATAGTACAAATGAGAGTTATTTCAATGGATATAAAAATCAGCTGGGTGAAATACAATTTTTTTTTAAAAACCAATAGCTTTTTATTATCAAAATATATGCAAAATTAGTTTTCAACATTCACCTTTGCAAAACCTTGTGTTCCAAATTTTTCTCTTTCCTTTCCCCTTCCCCTTTCCCCTAGACAGCAAGTAATCCAATATATGTTAAACATGTACAATTCTTCCATATATATTTCTACAATTATCACTCTACACAAGAAAAATCAAATCGAAAAGAAAAAAATAAGAAAGAAAATAAAAAGCAAGCAAGTAAACAACAAAAAAGATGAAAATACTATGTTGTCCCCATAATCCCCCTCTGGATGCATCTGACTCTCTCTCCATCCCAATCTATTGGAATTGGCCCAAATCACCTCATTGTGGAAAAGAGCCATGTCCATCAGAATTGATCATCATATTGTTGTTGAAATATATGATGATCTCCTGGTCCTGCTCATTTCACTCAGCACCAGTTCCCGTGAGTCTCTCCAGACCTCTCTGAAATCCTCCTGCTGGTCATTTCTTACAGAACAATAATATTCTATACTATTCATATGCCACAACTTATTCAGCCATTCGCCCACTGATGGGCATCCGCTCAGTTTCCAGACCCTTGCCACTACAAAAAGGGCCGCCATAAGCATTTTTTGCATGTGTGAGTCCTTTTCCTTTTTTATGATCTTTGGGATACTGGAATACAGTTCTTGAACTTGGGGTCTCTGAACTTGATTGCAAAAATACTTGGGTAACTGTATTTCAATATAATAGATTTGCTTTGTAATCATTTTATGCATTTAAAAACATGGTTCTTCGAAGGAGCCTCCAGTCTTCCCTAGACTGCCCAAGGAGCCCACATCACAAAAGAAAGTTAAAAATCTGATGAACCAACCCCTTTTCAGGATGTTGTTTTTAATGCATAAAATAAAGTATACAAATGGGATTCAAAAGTTATTAAAATATAAAAATAGCTAACTTTTATACAGCACCTACTATGTGCCAGGCACCATGCTAAGCATTTTGGAAACATTATCTCACTGAATCGTCATAACTCCCTTAGAAGCAGATGCTAGCATTATCCTCACTTATATATCCTC
The DNA here is from genome assembly GCF_048593235.1 of Sminthopsis crassicaudata. Classification (NCBI taxonomy): domain Eukaryota; kingdom Metazoa; phylum Chordata; class Mammalia; order Dasyuromorphia; family Dasyuridae; genus Sminthopsis; species Sminthopsis crassicaudata. The sequence goes on along the minus strand of NC_133620.1, from coordinate 13,867,309 downwards.
ACATTATCCTAATTATCCCCTGTTTTTAAGCTCAGGTTTAGCAAGTACATGCAGCAGAAAGTACCTCTCAGACTTGTGATGAGTCCCAGCTGCAGCGACTTCACCCCCGCTGGTACTGCTCTCCCGGCCCATGCTCCTGGTGCCCTCCCCCATGCCCGGAACCGTCTGCTGCCTCTGCTCGGCAGCTCTGCCCGGCTTGTGTTCTGGGCCAGCCCCCTTCTTGTCCGCTTCGCTGTCAGAACAGCCCTCTGAGGCGCTGTCTTCGCCACTGGTCTCCTCACTGGAGGTCGTCTCGTAGCTGAAGAAGGAGACCAAATGTCATTCACCGTGACCTGCCTTCTGAGGCTACACAGAACATCAAAATGTTCAGGAGGGCATTCAGGCAGTATTGTAGCAGACCAGAGCTTGACATCAGTCTCAGCTGATCGGTCCACAAACATTTATTAAACGCCACATGTCAGCCACTGGGTTAGGTGCTGGACATACAAAAAAGGCAAAAATATGGTCCTTGTGCCCTCGAGGAGATCCCGTTCTAATGAGGGAGGCAACGTGCCAACAACTGTGTAAAAATAGGACATATATACGGTGTAGATGGAGGGGGTAACCTCAGAGGGAAGATATAGGGAGGAGGTAGGTGGGAAGGTACGGCTCAAGAAGGGGGGGTTGGAGCTGAGTCATCTAGGAAGCCAGGGAACCGAGGAGGCAATACAAGGAGGGAGAGCATTCTAATAGCCAGTCTATGTGAGAAGCTTCTCAATTTAGAGGCCACAGGAGTGTAAAGTAATCAGGCAAGCTCTCCCCCGCTGGAATATAAGAAGCAATCCATCATCCAGTAATCCAATACATCAGGATGCATGGGACAGGCAATCCAGTTCTGGCAAAAGCCACAAACCAGATATTCATTCCAGAAATGTCAAAATCACCCATTTTTCTGCCCCTAAAGTTCTCTGAATTTTATGTCTAAATTTTCCCTGGATTCTCTGGACTCTTTAGCCAATTTGTTCATGATGCAGTATAAATCTCACTTAGGATGAGGCTCTGAAAGGTGGACCCAGGAGAAAGTGATCTCTTCCCAATAGTGAGGAGAGTTTGTGCAGATTGGAAAAGGGAAGTTTTCAACCTCTAGAACAGGGGCTTCTTAACTGAGGGGTCAAAGATCTTCCCCGACAAAAGGTCTGTGGATAGATTTCTGGAAGTCCATAAACTTGGAAAGGAAAAATACATCTTTTTTCTCACTAACTTTTGCATGACATTTAGCATTTCTTCCATTATAAATTTATTTTAAAACGCCATGATTCTGAGAAGGTATGCGCAGGCTTCCCCTACCAGCCGACGGGTTCCATGATAAAACAAAAGCTAAAGAACCCCTGGTGGGGAGGGAGAAGAATTTTAGGGTTGTCTCTCAGGAGCTATGTCCAACAGTCCCAGACACGAACATCCTGAGGAACTGTAGCATGTGCAGAGGCAGATGGCTAAGAGAGGGGCGGACTGGAGACCAAGGCCATGCACCAACCAGTGAAAGAACTGGAAGTCTTCCAATAGTTAAAAATTGTCCCATGGAAGTGAGAGCGGGCTTCAATAGTCAACCAATAATGGGTGAAAATTCTTTAACAGTGAGAGCTGTCCCGGAAGGAATTAGGCTGTTTTAGGTGGCTTTAGGTGGTCTTCAAGAAGAGTATTGATCTGATGGACAGAATCAGCTACATCCAGAAAAGGAACACTGGGAAATGAGTGTAAACTGTGAGCATTATTATTATTATTATTATTATTATTATTGTTGTTGTTGTTTTTCTTATTTTTACCTGCCGAATACAATTCTTCCTTTGCAACAACAACAAAATTCGGTTCTGCACATATATATTGTACCGAGGACATACTATAAGATATTGAATATGTATGGGAATGCCTGCCATCTAGGGGAGGGGGTGGAGGGAAGGAGGGGAAAAATTCGGAACAGAAGGGAGTACGAGGGATAATGTTGTAAAAAATTACCCATGCATATGTACTGTCAAAGAAATGTTATAATTATAAAAATTAATAAAGTGTCAAAGGGCATTGGAAATGGAATTATTGGTCAAGTAAAAGTCATGAACACATTTGGGAAAGGACATTGCTGAGCTGGAGGATATACAGAAGGAGATGACTAAGATATGGTTAGGACTTTTGAAATCATACTAGAAGATGGTCAGCTGAAGGAACTGGTGATGTTAGGCTAAAGTTGAAAAGGAAGGGGATGTACCTGGTTACCTGATACCTGAATTAGGCTTCTAGGCTCTGACAAAACAAAAGAATGGCAGCTTGGGGCAGCAAAAAGAGTCCAGAGGAACTTGGTTCACAATATTAGACCTGCAATCTCTGTGGCCATGAGCGAATTGACTTTAACTCTCTGAGACTCAGATTCTCAATTCTGATTCCTTTATATAAAGCAGGGGTTCTCAAACTTCGGCCCGTGGGCCAGATGCGGCCCGCTGAGGACGTTTATGCGGCCCGCCGGGTTATGGCAAATGGACTGAGGGGTGAAACTGAGTGAGAGCTTTTGTTTTTACTATAGTCCGGCCTCCCACAGTCTGAGGGACAGCGAACTGGCCCGCTATTTAAAAAGTTTGAAGACCACTGATATAAAATAATTCCTGTTAGGATTACTAAGTGAGAACTGAGGTTGTCTGGATAGTTACAAGGTGAGAACTCAGGTTGACTTGATAGAGGGGGCAAGCTCATTGGCTGGGGTGGTTCTTCCCAGAAGCCCTTGCATTATCCCACGCCCATTCTCTGGGAGAATAAAAGAGAGAGCACTGTGCCTGAAGAGCAGATCGGCCTGGAGAAGGATAAGAGCTGGAGGAGATTCAGAGCCAGGATTCAAGAAGGAAGACTCTGAATTGCATCGGGTTTGGCGGGGCTCTCTGCAGGAAGGGAAGTCACTTCTAAGGACAAGAGTTAACAGCAACTGCCTGGAGACAACGGTTCGTTACAGGAAGAAGAATCTGTCTGAGAGATTTGAGTAGAAGACACAGCAGATCTCTTCCCAGAGAGCGATCCAGCAGCTTCTGGAGACGACAGCTCGTTACAATTGGCGCCCAACGTGGGGCAAGGACTTTTGCTTATCCTGACAAGAGGAGCTAGACCAGACCTTCGCAATTTGGCGCCCGAACAGGGACAGACACAGTCCTGATTCCAGTGGAAAAGCTTCTGATCTAGATCTCAGTCTCTCTGACCCAGAACCGTGAGTAACGAGGAAACTTTGTTAAAGATTAAGTGAGCGTGCTAATAGATAAATAAGGAACTTAACTTGTTAAGGGCTAAACCAGGAATCTCTTATAGCTGAAATGGGGCAGATGTTAGCTAAATTCAATCCCTGGATCTCAGCCGACTCAACCCCAGCCCCAGAAGCAACCTCAGCTCCACCCCCATTCAGGAGTGGTACTATAGAGAGTATAATCAAGATAATTGAGGAGCAGAGTTTACTTGTAACCTGGGTACAGATTGCTAAACTCTTGGCTGCATTAAGACACACATCTCCTTGGTTCTTAGAGGAAGAAAAGATAGATGTAGATAAATGGAAGCTAGTGGGATATGAAATGAAAGAATTTCAAGCAAAAAATGGGCCTCGTTCAATTTCTGCAGAAGTATTTTATATCTACAACATAGTTCAATTAGCCTTAAACTATCAAGCAAGTTGTAGGAGAAGGAAAAGTTCTAAAAATGGACAGAGGAGGAAGTGTGAGGAAAAAAGGAAAGATCAAGATCTTTCCCTAGACCAAGAGGATTTAAATGAGGAATTGTGGTATGATTCTCTTGAAGAAGCTTCAACCCTGCCTAGAGAACAGATTATTGACAGGCCCGCATCAACCCCACCTTCAGAGATGGAGGAAGAAAGAGGGGAAGAGGCAGAAACACAAACAGAATTGCCTGTGAAGAAGCCTAAGCCTATGACAAGATTAGAAAAAGCATTGGTTAAAGCTAAGAGAGAAGGACAGGATATAAGTGATTTTATACATGCATATCCTGTGATTGAAAATATTGATTCTGTAGGTCATAAAATGAGAAGATATGCACCTTTAGATTTGAATAAAATTAAGGATTTGAAAAAAGGTTGTACCCTTTATGGGACTACATCAGCTTATGTCAAAATGTTACTAGATGGTTTGTCTTATGAAGTCCTAACCCCGAATGATTGGAAATCCATAGCAAGGATATGCCTGGAACCTGGAGAAAATTTATTATGGCTTTCGGAATTTCATGAATTATGTAAAATTCAAGCCTGATGCAATGCAGAGAGTCTTCTTCTTTCTCTGAGAGCTCTCTTTTATTCTCCCAGCTTGTAAAATTCAAGTCAGATGCAATTTGGAAATAGGAGTTAACACACAATTCACTTTTGAGCACTTAGCTGGTGAAGGTCAGTATGGAGAGAATTCGGAACAGATTAATTATACCATGACAATATATGAACAAATTGCTAAGGCTGCAATAAAAGCTTGGGGTGTCCTTCCTGGACAGAAAGATCGTGGAGAGGCTTTCACTAAAATACAGCAAGGTCCCAATGAACCTTTTGCAGATTTTGTGGGACGTTTGCAAACTGCTGTCAAAAGAACTATTGGAGAAAATTCAGCTACAGAAATAATGACCAGACATCTGGCTAAGGAAAATGCCAATGAGATTTGCAAAAGAATTATATGGGGATTAGACAAAGATGCTCCTTTAGAGGAGATCATAAGACGCTGTGCTACAGTGGGAACAAATGCTTTTTACACCGGGACAATGATGAATGTGGAAAGGCAGGGTCCCTCCTGGCAAGGGACTTCTAGAGAAACTCGGCGATGTTTTCAATGTGGAAAAATTGGGCATCTAAGAGCTCAGTGTAGGTATGGAGATACAGTGAGAAGACAGGGTGAAAGAAGACCTAAAACCCCATGTCCAAAATGCAACAGAGGACTCCATTGGGCATCAGAGTGTAAACTAATTCAGGGAAACGGGATGAGGGGCCCAGGTCCAGGGCCCCAGGCAAAAAAGACTTGGGGCATGATGGCAGCTGATGTTACACCTAAAGAGCCTTTAGAAGGCCAGGACTCTGATTTAATCAATCAGCAGAGAAGCAATCACATGGCAGAAAGGGATTACCTGATAAGTCAGTCAAAAGGCAATCAGATTGCAAAAATGGATTACACTTGGGGAGAATACAGGCCTTTTAAACCAACAGGGCTGTGCCCAGTGCGAACAACTCCAATGTAATTGTCAGATGATGAGAAGAGATTTAGAAAGTGGTAAATAGAAGGAAATTAGATAGGTTAACTGCCTGGGAGAGAGGGTTTGCTTGTATTTCTTCAGCAGGAGAAGGAATCAGATGAGTGCCAACGAGTCATATTCGCCTTGTCCACCAGAGAGAGACAGAAAAAGAGAAAGACCTCAAAATAAAGGAGAAGATCTAAGAAACATCTGACACTGAAAGATCATGGATAATAAGAAGACTGTTAAAGAACTTTAAAAACCAGCAGGAATCATTGGACTTCCTCACACAAGATGAGACTAATGGACAATGGACTTATGGACATTTATAAATTTTCAATTTATGATTATTTGATTATGATTATGTTATATACTTCTAGCATGTGTTATGTTACTATGTTACTATGTGCTTATGTAATTTATGTAATTATCTGTAATACTTCCCATATTGATGGATTTATGTTTCAAGGTCATGACTGTCCTATGTTCTAAATCAAAAGAAAGGGGGAGATGTTAGGATTACTAAGTGAGAACTGAGGTTGTCTGGATAGTTACAAGGTGAGAACTCAGGTTGACTTGATAGAGGGGGCAAGCTCATTGGCTGGGGTGGTTCTTCCCAGAAGCCCTTGCATTATCCCACGCCCATTCTCTGGGAGAATAAAAGAGAGAGCACTGTGCCTGAAGAGCAGATCGGCCTGGAGAAGGATAAGAGCTGGAGGAGATTCAGAGCCAGGATTCAAGAAGGAAGACTCTGAATTGCATCGGGTTTGGCGGGGCTCTCTGCAGGAAGGGAAGTCACTTCTAAGGACAAGAGTTAACAGCAACTGCCTGGAGACAACGGTTCGTTACAGGAAGAAGAATCTGTCTGAGAGATTTGAGTAGAAGACACAGCAGATCTCTTCCCAGAGAGCGATCCAGCAGCTTCTGGAGACGACAGCTCGTTACAAATTCCTTTACATAAAATTTGGGCATTTAATTAGAATATGTCTAACGTCCCTTCTAGCTCCAATCCTATTATCCTATGCTTGCCCCCACACAGTAGGACTAGAAACGATAGATAGAATTTATAAAGAGGGAGATTTGGGCTCAATGGCTTATGAGGAAGGAATGGTAATAGCAGAGGCTACTAAGGATTTGAAGCTTTTTTTTTAGGTGTTACCTGTTTAAGAGAACACCTGTTCTGTGTTTTTGCCAACAAAAAAAGGTTATTAAAATGAAGACACTCCATCATGTGACACATTCAACAGAAAGTGATCACAAGGGCACTCTCGGGAAGCAGAGCGAGTCCCTACGCAGCAGAATAATGAAGGGAACTTTGGAGTTATTTGCTGAACACCTGGAGAATTCCCAAATGGAAAATCCTGAACAGATATGGCATGGGGAATGGCAACAGAATTTAACGAAAAAAGAAAGCTCACTGATCTGGAGCCAAAAGGTCCCTTAAAAATCAACTAGTTCAACCCTTCATTTTTCCTAGCAGAGGGAGGAAACTGAGGACCAAAGAAATCAAGTGCCTTGTCCAAGATTACATACCATAAGGGGCAACTAGTTAGTGTAGTGGACCGAGCACCAGCCCTAAAGTCAGGAGGACCTGAGTTCAAATGTGACCACAGACACTTCTCACTTTCTGGCCGTGTGACCCTGGGCAAGTCACTTAATGTCAAATGCCTCAGCAAAAAAAAAATAAATGAATAAAAGATTACATACCATAAATTATGGTATTATCAAGTCTGACCTCTATACTTTACAGTTGAGGAAGCAGGTCAGAGAGATTAAGTGTCTTAGCCAAAGTCACAGGTATTTCAGAGTCAAGATTTGGACCGAGTTCCTCTTACTCCAGAGCCAATGCTCTTTTCACGGAACCAAAGTTACTAAGAAATAACCCTATGGTCCATCTTCCCTCCCCCCACTTGGTAAAGAGCAAAAACTTTCCATTTCCTGCTCTGTACCGATGCTTCTCAGAACTCTGCCCTCCAAAGAAGACTGAAAAAGAAGAAGCAGATTAAATTGAGGAAAGCCTACGTGAGATAGCCTAAAGAAGAGTAACTGGCAACCAAAAGATAAAAGGGAGGGAGAGAATAAATGGCCCTGGCTTACTTGGTTGGAAGCCTTTGGCAAGAGAAAGAGGACAGAATGTCCAGAGGAAAGACTGCTGAGAAGACAGACAGAAGCTTGATGAGAGAAGACCCAAACAGGCCTCTCCAGGGCCTTACCAGGGCAAGAAGCAGGAGCCAGCTGTCTCTCAATTCCTGGCCTGGCCAAGAGACCACTGGCTATTAGGAAAAGGGCCTAAAAATTTAATCTTTGGTAGAAAGCCCCAGCTCATGAAATCTGCTGCTCAAAAAGCAGCCTAGCAGAGTGGAGAGAGTCACTGATAAATAGTACAAATTGCAGTGAAGGGACCAATCTGCTCAATTTCCTCATCTGAGAGCTCCCTACGGGGACAAAACCACAATTCCAATCCCCAGTCTCCTCTCAAAACAGGGGGTCTCAAAAGTCCTAGGGCTGTTTAAAGCTTTAACCGATACTGACAGCAAGTTTGACAAATTAGAAGATGATACAAAGCTGGGATGGATAGACAGAGTCAGTATCCAGAAATCCAGAATACTGGGCTGAATTAAATATGATGACAAGGAAAGAAAAGAGAGCAGCAGAATGGAGGATGGATTAGAGGCAGGAGGATCAATATCAAGAGGCTATTGTACGATGAGGTGATTCAGAGCAGTTCCAATAGACTTGTGATGGAGAGAGCCATCCACATCCAAAGAGAGGACTGTGGGAATGTGGACCACAACATAGGATTTTCATTTTTGTTGGGTTTTTCCTCATTTTTTTCCCTTTTTGATCTTCTTTTTCTTGTGCAGCATGATAGATGTGGAAATATGTTTAGAAAAATGGCACATGTTTAACCTATATGGGATTACTTGCCGTCTAGGGCAGAGGGAGGTGGGAACAGAGAGGACTGTGGGAAATGAATGTGGACCACAACATAGGATTTTCATTTTTGTTGGGTTTTTCCTCATTTTTTCCCCTTTTTGATCTTCTTTTTCTTGTGCAGCATGATAGATGTGGAAATATGTTTAGATGAATGGCACATGTTTAACCTATATGGGATTACTTGCCGTCTAGGGCAGAGGGAGGTGGGAACAGAGAGAAAAATCTCGAATACAAGGTTTTGCAAGGGTGAATGGTGAAAACTCTCTGCATGTATCTTGAAAAACAAAAGGCTATTATTATTTTTATTTAAAAGAGGCTACTGTAACTGTGGTATTTGATTCTGATGGAATAATATTGTGCTATCAGTGCAATCACAAGCGGGATGGTTTTAGAAAACTTAGGAAGACTTATATGAACTGATACAGAGTAAATGAGCAGAACCAGGAAAACAACATACATAGTAACGGCAATAGTGAAATAATGATCAACTGTGATAATGATCCAAGACAATTCCAAAGGACTCATAATGAAAAATGCCATCCATCTCCAGAGAGAAGTGATGAACCCTCAGGGCAAATTCAAGTATCCTTTTTTTTTTTTCCCCAATTTCTTTAATTTTTTTCCTACTTTTTGCTTTTTTTTTTTCCAACATGGCTAATATGGAAACATATTCATGGGCATAATTGATATTATACAGCTTGATTTCTCAATGGGTGTGAGAATTTAAAACTCAGAAAAATTTTAAATGAATGTAAAAAAATACATTACCTGTGTATACATATACACACACATATATGAACCCTATTTTATAGATGAACTATATATATATATGTATATATACACACACACATATAAAAAAGAAGCTATTATATTAATCCAAGGGAGAGATAATGATAATCATCTTAATGATAATCGAGGCTATTTGACCAGAAAGAGATCTCAGTTTATCTGACCCTCTTTCATTTACGACCCTTCACTCTGATCTCTCCCTATATTACTTGCATGTAGTAGGCTCTCATTAAGTGAGAATCTGACCAATAAACATGCTTCCTTCAAAGTCCTGCAATGTCTCGAGGTCTTGGGCTCAGTAAACATTCATCGAAACAAATGAAACACAACCCTTCTGGGCACATCTGTGTAAGGACTGGGCCTCGGACTCTGACTGCATGCTTCCTGGGGGTTATATCCCCCAGGATGCTCAGTGGGCCCAGAGAGCTAGTCTCCTTGGGGAAGCATCCTGGATAGCAAGTCCAGAAGTTGAGGTTCTGGGTAGGGTTAGGTTTGGAAGGGACCAGGAAGAAAAAGCAGCAGATTATACCATTGCAGACTGAGTTTGGGGCAGCAAAAAGGCAGTGTTGGATTCAGGCTGCAGAAAGCCTTTCTTCCCCCTGGAGTTCGGCCAGGAGAAGTCATCCAGCCCTCTCGTCTCTGGGTTATCATCGTCCTTATGATGTGGTCCCAGAGCTGAGCCTCCTACTCCAGCTGTGAGTGGAGAGGTCCGCCTCTCTGCCTCTAAGCACAGCCTAAAATGGCATTAGAGCTTTTTTGGAAGGTGTGTCACAGTCATCTTGAGCTTGCAATCCACTAGTACCCCAAGATCTTTTTTCTCCAGGCTGCTAGGATGCCTAGGAGGTGGATTTATTGTGTTTTATGTGATTAAACCATGAGAAAATAAAATAAAGCAAGTCCCCCTTTTGTTCCCCCCCGCCACTGGAAAGAGATGGAGCTGACATTAGACACTGGAAGGCAGTCTGACCTTTATGAACGATGCTTACCCACCGTTAACCCCAACAAACTGAAGGTTCTTTTTGGTCCCATTACCTCCTGCACGGAAGCCATAGTCTCGCTTTTTCATTATGGACTTAAGGCTTGTCGACGGGGAGATCTCTAGGCAGACACAACAGTGGAGGTTAGGAGCAGTCATGGAGAAGGGAAAATCAAAATGCAGATGTGGGCAGAGCTGGGCAAGGCGGGTGGCCTACCAGCACAGGCACATTGGGGCCCAAGGGAGAGCGTTGCAGGCAAAGAACTCTCTGCCGATGCAGGTCGGCACGTTCCTGGCAATTTGGTCTGACAAAGTTGCCTGGACTGCTAAGAAGCTACCTGCCACGGGCTACCAAGTCAGTATGTGGGCGCAGGGCAGAGACTTAAACCCAGGGCTTCCAGATCCTGAGGCCGACTCTGCCTATTAGGCAACACTGCCTCTCCTCCTGAAGTTAGCCACCCCACTTAGAGACTAAATGGGCACAGTCTTAAGACTTTTAGAGTCTTTCTGTCTCTTTCTCTTTCGCTTCTTTCTTTTTCCCCCATCTTTCCCCTTCCCCCCTTTCTCTCTTTTCCTTTTCTTTTGCCCCTTCCTTCTTTCCCTCTTTCCCCTTTTCTTTTTCTTTTGTTCCTTCCTTCTTTCCTTCTTTCCCCTTCCCTCCTTTCTCCCTTTTCCTTTTCTCTTGCCCTTTCCTTCTTTCTTTCTCCTTCCCTCCTCTCTCTCTCTTTAACAAATAAGAACTGTTATATTTCACCTTCCCTCCCTTTCCCCTTCCCTCCTTTCTCCCTTTTCCTTTTCTCTTGCCCTTTCCTTCTTTCTTTCTCCTTCCCTCCTCTCTCTCTCTTTAACAAATAAGAACTGTTATATTTCACCTTCCCTCCCTTTCCCCTTCACTCCTTTCTCCCCTTCCTTCTTTCTCTCTTTCCCTTTCCCTCCTTTCTCTTTTCCTTTTCTCTTTCCCCTTCCTACTTTCTTTCTTTCCCTCTTTCTCTTTTCCCCTTCCTTTTTCTTCTTCCTTCCTCTTTCCCCTTTCCTCCTTTCTCTTTCCCTCCTTACTTTCTCTTTGCTTTTCTCTCATTTGTCTTTTCTCCCTTCCTTCTTTCTCTATTTCCCTCCTTTCTTTCTCTTTTCCCCTTCCTTCCTCTTCTTCCCTTTCTCTTTCCTCCCTTTCTCCTCTTTCTCTTTGCTCTTCTCTCCTTTCTTTCCTCCCTTCCTTTCTCTTTCCCTCCTTTCTTTCTCCTTTCCCCTTACTTCCTTTCTCTTTCCTCTCTTCTTCCTCTCTCTCTTTGCTCTTCTCTCCTTTGTCTTTCCTCTCTTCCTTCTTTCTCACTCTCCTCCCCTTCCTCTCTCCCTTTCTCTCTCTCTCCTCTCCTCCCTCACAAATAAAATTTATTTAGTTATCCAAGTTATCAAAATAACAGCACCCTAAAACTACCCACAGGAGAATCTACAGTGACCTCAAAGCAACAGGAATGCTGGGTCTGGTCAGGAGAGCTGAATTCGAATCCCGCCGCTGGACAGATTATTGGACTTTAGGATTGAGAGGCCCCGCTTCCAGCTCTGTCTACAACCCGCTGACCCAGTGATGCTCAGCTGAAAGGGCGAGCCCCGCAGCCACGATAATAGAGCCCAGGGACACCGCTGTCAGAGAAAAGCTCTAGAGACAGAAGGCCGGACTATTATTCTCGGAGAACACTGAAATGAGCACTCTCACACAGGATTTAAAGTCAGAGCTTCTGGTGAGAAATCCAGCTCCTTCCCCACAGTCTGGACCGTGTCCCCTGACCCTGGGGCAAAAGTAGCTATCACACCCCGGGGAGATCAGGGAGAGGACGTGGACAGCAGCTGAAACTAGCCAGGCTGCACGCCCCCACGCTCTGCATCCTGGGCTGAGTTCTGCTATTTTTTGTCTATTCCCATGAACAAATTCCCTGCCTCTGCTTTGGTGTTAAGATGAAAAATGGTTCCCCCCAACCTCATCTCACCTTCCCAATATCCCCCATGCAAGTATTTACCCAGAGGCGGGAGTCTGCAGCTGGCGCCCTCCTTCCCCCTCACCAGTACTCCCCCAATCTCTTCCACACCAGTATTTATCCAGGGGCGGGGGTCTAAGGCTGTCACCTTCCTTACGCCCACTCCCCCCATGCCCATATTTACCCGGGGCGGGGGTCTAAGGCTGGCACCCTCCTTACGCCCACTCCCCCCCCCATGTCCATATTTACCCGGGGCGGGGGTCTGTGGTTAGTACTCTTCTTAAGCCCACTCCCCCCGTGCCCATATTTACCCGGGGGCGGGGGTCTAAGGCTGGCACCCTATTTACGCCCACTCCCCCCCCTGTGCCCATATTTACCCGGGGCGGGGGTCTGTGGTTAGTACTCTTCTTACACCCACTCCCCCCGTGCCCATATTTACCCGGGGCCGGGGGTCTGCTGCTGGCGGCCTCCTGCTCTGGGGGCGACTGCGCCGAATAGGCCGACAGCAGCAGGTTGAGGGAGCTGACGAGCTGGCTCTGGATGGAGCTGAGCTTGGAGGCGGGCTGCTTGATGGCGTTGGCCAGCTCGGGGTAGCCGTGCTCCAGGCAGGTCCACTGCTCGTGGAGAAGTTCTTGGATCTTCTTCACGTACTGGCCGATGGTGATGTCCGGAGGGGAGCTTCGCGGCTCGGTCCCCGGGGAGGAGCCGTCCGTGCCCAGGCTTGGCGGGGAGCCCCCCACGCCTTCCCCGGCGCCACCTTCTTGCTCAGCCTCCTGCTCTTCGATCTTGAGCTCGGTGGAGAGATAGCTGTGGTTGGGTTGGGGCGGGGAGGCGTCGGGCTCCTGTGGAAGGAGCTGACTGGGTGAGCCCTCCATGGCGGGGCCGGCTTCCATCAGGACGGGCAGCTGGGCCAGCACGCTCTTGTCACACACCTCGCTGACCGGGTCAGTGTTCACGGCGGCATCGTTCCGGCTGCCCGGGGCGCTCCTGGGGCTCAGCCGGCCTTCCAGCTGGGCTACGGTGCCCAGTAGCTCCTGAATGCTGAGCTCCTTGCTCCTCAGCTCCTCTCTGACCCGCTCCAGCTCCTCAGTCCGCTTGGACAGTTCCCCTTCCAGGTCGGCGATCTGCTGCTTGAGGGCGGACGCCCCATCGGCTCCGGCGGCGTCCGAGGGCTGAGGCTCCAGGCCCAGGATCTCCTCGGTCACCCTGACCCCGATGCTCCTGACGTGCACCTCCACGGGAGGCGGGGGCGGGATCTCACTGATGTTCAGTTCTATTTCAGGAGGGAATTCACTTTCTGGGATGGGTGACGGGAGAGGCGGAGGGCTTGGGGTCGGGGTGCCCGGGGTGGCCGCCAGCTCTGCCTCCGGCGCCTTTAGCTCCTCCTCCGTGCTCTCCAGAACCACTGGTAGGTCCTGGGGGAAGGAACCCTGGCTCGGGGGATAGATGTGGTCCTCCGGCTCCTCCTCCCGGTCCCGGTGCTCGGACCTATCCCGGACAAGGTCAGGAGCTCCCGGCCCCAGACCCGCCAATTCCTTCATTTGGGGCTGAGTGGATGCTAGCGGGCCACGGCCATGGGGGTCTGAAAATCCCTCCGCAGGGCCAAAGGCCCCCTCTGAGAAGCCGCCTTCCTCCGGGGTCTGCGGGAGAGGCAGGGACTCAGGGAGGGCGTAGCCGGGGCTCTGCTCATCGGAGGCCTTGGCCTGCAGCAGGGTCACGGGCATGCTGGAAGCCCTCAGCAGCTGGGGCCGCCCCCGGCTGCCGTCCAGCTCAGCCTCCGCGGGCGGCGCGGCCTCCACCTGGCGGATGGCCTCGGCCAACAGCACCCGCCTCCTGTAGCTGACCTCCCCCCCGCTGGCCACGGGCTGGTCTCCGGGGAGCTCCTCGGACCCCTTTGTGGGCAGGCCCAGGGCCACGGGAGCCACGTGGGGCCTGGCCCCGCTGTCGGGGAGGCTGAAGTTGCGGGGCAGGGTGCTGAATTTGGGCTGTTTGGCCTTCCTGCGGACATGGATCCTTTTCATGGTGTTCCCCTTCTCGATGTCGTCCACGTACTTCAGGAAGTCCAGGTCTAAGTGGAACCCGTACGGCGTCTCCACCGAGTACGGGTGGGCTTTGGAGGGCTCTTTTTCCCCATCCCCCTGGGGCAGCGCCGGCTCTCTGGCTGGAAAACAAGAGGACACAAATCCGTCACAAACACATGGGCAGACACAGACACTCGTAGTTTTTCATTCCCCCCAACGAGAGACCAACAGCAGCAAGTCTGTGTCCTGGGCCTCCTTCAGAACCCGTCCACGCAGAGAATCCGCCGAGACGCTCACGGTCTTTTTGGCTTTGTGGAGACACTCGGACAGAACCTGCACGCACGGGGACGGGGAACAGCCTCCCGTCTGCGACACGGCACTGCAAAGGTCACGGAGGAATCTGCCCGGAGACAAAGCCTCCGAGAAACTAGAAACTGCCTCGTTTTGTGGCCAGGCTTGACTCCTGGAACTGCCACGCTGAGAGAGCCTGCGATTTGCCAAATCGGGCCGCTAATTGGCAATTACATAAATGGAAGGTTTCGGAGGTCGGGCCACAAATCTGAGCATCCAAAAAAACAAAGCCCCGCATTAGTCAAATAAAGACTGGTAAATCTTGCTGAGCTCAGAGATTAAGTGCTCTACAGCGTCTGGGCTTTCATCTACAGCTAAGCTTCCAAACATACGAGTGCCGGAAAACAAGCCAGATCGAGGAATATCCCCCACTTATTCCTCCTTTTTTCCCCTCCGGAGCCCTGCCTGGAGATCAGAGAATGCGCTAAGTACTCCTGTGACTCTGGAAAAAAGGTGAAACCATTCTACGGACTGGGGGGAGGCAAAAGGACACATTCACACGACAGGGAGGCTAAATCCACCTGGAAACGTCGATCGCTTTATCCACTGACGACAGAAAGGTCTTCAGCTCAAACCATTGCGGGGTTCCTTTGTGCATCCCTGGTGTCTAGCAAAGAACAGGTGCTAAATAAATGCTTATTTACTGACTAATTGCCCGTAGCACTTATTTTTCGGGCCCTCTACCACACGGCCCCATCCCACTCATCCAGTCTTTATTTCATGCAATCTTAGGACTAAGAATTAGAAGGAGCCTTGGAGAGCATCTCTCCCTCCTTTAACAGAAAGAGAAACCTGCCCAAATCCAGCACTAAGTGGCCAGGGGCAGGATTGGACTCCAGGCCTTCCAACAGCAAAGGCAGCTCTTCCCATCACGCCTCACCATTCACTCACGATACCAAGCTTATTCCAGTTCTCCAGGCCGTCCTTCCCTAGCGCAATTCCCTCTTCTCACCCGCTCCTTCCGCCTTGGCCAAATTTAAATGTATCTGCCCAATTCCAACCCTTCCTCCCAATCCCAGCTCCCATCACACCTGCCCCTTAAAGCCTCCTCCGGCCCACCTTTCTTTGGCCTTAAGTTCTACTTGGAGTCAATCATATTCATTCATTTATCCGGCCCCTACTCTGTACCAGGCCCGAGGAAGACAAACAGTCCCTGCCCACCGGGCCCTTACATTCTCCTGAGAGGTCGGGGTGTGGATCACAATAAGCACACAATGTGATAAGTCAAATAAAAATACAAAACGTGGAATTGTGGGTACTGTCAGAAAAGTCCTTTTTTAGAAAGCAGCCTTTGAGCTGAGCCCTGAAGGAATCTGGGACGGCCCCTAACTCTCACTATTGAATATACTGATGGGTCTTCTCTCAGGGTCACTTTCAGAGGGTAGCAGAAATACTAGTAGTAATAAAAACAGATGGCATTTACATAGCACTTTAAGGTCTACAGAGAACTTGACAATATTATCTCACAACCACCTTGGGAAGTAGGTGCTAATATTACCCCCATTTTACAGAGAAGGAAACTGAGGCAGAATTCATTCTACGTGGACTCCAAGATCCCCTTCCAGCTTCTATGGATGGATCATTCCTCATCTTGGCCACCCTAATACAGAATAGAAGACTCTGAATGTGTTCAATGTTCATTTTATACTCAGAGATTTTGCTACTTGGCTGCTAATGAACAGGGGAGAAGGAAATAGCCCTTGGCCAAAACACTTTGTTTTTCCTCGAGACCGATTAGGAGAACTCCAGGAAAATGCCCGGACCTATCTCTGAGAAATCCAAGAGTGGCTCCCGGGATGGGCCGGGGAGGCCGGGCCCCCCCCCCCCCGAGCAAGGGCAGGAGGGGAAGTCCCTCCAGGGAGGGCTGCGGTGTCTCCCCACCTTGGCTACCTCAGGATCTGTCCTCTCCCGACCTTGACTTCCTAATCTATCAAATGAGGAGGAAGCAATCAGTGTGATTATCACTGACTAGTTTGGATTCTATTATTATGTGTGTCTTATGTGCGATACACATAAATATGCATGTATATATTTCTAATTATCACATATATGTTTTATCTAGCAATTATACATGGGTTTATTATGACTACATATATACTTATATGTGACCATCTATTCTTATATTGACCATATATGATGTCATATATGCATAGAGCTATGTAAATCATGAACTGTAATTACATAAATATATAGAATCAAAATATATTCTCCTAAAATTGAGATTTATGTAATACACATAATTGTATGTATATATTATTGCTAAATCATGTCCAACTCTTTCTGACCCCAGTTGGGATTTTCTTAGTAAAGATACTGGAACACTTTGCCATTTTCTTCTGGGGCTCATTTTACACATGAGAAAACCGAGGCAAGCAGGGTGAAGTGACTTCTCGAGGTCACACAGCTAGTAAGCAGCTGAATCCGGATTTGAATTTGGGCCTTCCTGACTCCGGGCCTGATGCTCTGTTCACTTTACCACCTCGCTGCCCTCGTGTGTATAAATAGAAAGTCAAAATATAAAGTCAAAAAATTGCGCCTCTGTAGCTAAAAAGTCACAATACATGTGCAGGATGATTAAATATAAATGTTTAAACACGAAAGATGATGTGAATGGAGATGGCCTCTGACACTGACTGTTGGGGACCCTGTTCCAGTTACCTCCCGGCACCCAGATACTTCCAACAGCATAAGGTGGGCAAAGAAAGGGCGATTTGCAGTGGTGAAGGGAGGACCCTCACTGGAAGGGCCCCATACTAATATGATCCCAGAAATGCATAATTAAAGTAGCCACTGATGTAGAAGAGAAGCTCAGGGAGAAAAGTCTCTGTGAGTTTCTGTGATTGAAAAAATAAAGTCTCCGCCTGATGGCCAGCTCTCTCTGGTCATGGGGCTTCTGGGACTTCATTAGCCGGCCCTGAGATGACTGCCCCTGCTGGCGATTTTCTCATCGGCTCTCCTGTCATAAGTAGCGGGGGCGAGTACTGTGAGCCATTGCTTGGTTTTTTTTTTTAAAGGAGTGCTCAATTAGACATGGATATTAATTAATAATGATAGCAGTTGTTCTCTAAAGGGCTGAGACACAGCATGATACAGGGAGATTGCCGCAGCTTAATTCCTGCTCTGACAAACGCAGGATATTTGACCCTGGAAGCGTCAAGTAGGTCTAAGTATAGAAAGCCTCAGGTCGCACTCCCAGCCCCTGCATTGCAGAGCATTTACCCATCTGCACTGCTGGAGAAAGACATTCCCGACCCACGGTCCTCCAGCCACAATCAGAGCCCCACGGGGGCCGGTAGACTTCCGTTCCCCAGCCAGGACTGCACGGCTCCAGCCCCACGTGGCCACCTTGACAACACGTATTGTTTGAAAAAAGGTGGGACCGCTCAAAGGGCAAGAATTCAGCTAACTCATATCATCCCCTGTACGGGAAAACCGGTCTCCAGCACGTGTCCCGTGGATTAAGGACGCTGGGGCCGTTGTTCCTGACTTCGCTTTCGCAGATCTCAGGGCACTAGATCCATGTGCTGTTTCCCACCATGTTTTTTAGAGCAACAAACCCTCTGCAGTCTAAAATCTGGAAGAACTATGATCAAAATAAAATAATGATAATCAACCACTCCTTCAAGGAGCTTCTCCCAAATTAGCCGGGCTGGTCCTGCGGGGACACTGTCCACCACTGGATGGGGCAGCATGGGACAGCGCAAACAGGGCTAGGTTGGGAGTTGTTGGAGGCCCTGGGTTAGAATCCCACCTTTGCCATTTAGTATCTGTGGGACTTTAGACAAGTGGTATCACTGCTCTGGGTTTCAGTCTCTTCATAAAAAGAGGGAATTGGACACAAAGACCTTGAATGACCCTCTGTCTTATGGCCTTCCCCAATGGGAATCAAACTAAACTAAATCGTACTTTCTCCTGGATCTGGAGCTACCCAAGTCTTCTGTTTTATAAAGTGGCCCAAGGTCACCATACCTAGTAAGTAACAGAGGGAAGAATCAAACTCAGATGCTTTAACTCCAAATCTCACATTTTCTAACAAGCCATCCCCACCTCTTGCCAGCTCCCTACTTCCATCGTGCCATACCCAGCTTCCTACTTCCATCAATGTGCCATCCCCACCTCTTGCCAGCTCCCTACTTCCATCATGCCATACCCAGCTTCCTACTTCCATCAATGTGCCATCCCCACCTCTTGCCAATTCCTTACTTCCATCGTGCCATACCCAGCTTCCTACTTCCATCAATGTGCCATCCCCACCTCTTGCCAATTCCTTACTTCCATCAATGTGCCATCCCCACCTCTTGCCAATTCCTTACTTCCATCAATGTGCCATACCCACCTCTTGCCAATTCCCTACTTCCATCATGCCATACCCAGCTTCCTACTTCCATCAATGTGCCATACGCATCTCTTGCCAATTCCCTACTTCCATCATGCCATACCCAGCTTCCTACTTCCATCAATGTGCCATACGCATCTCTTGCCAATTCCCTACTTCCATCATGCCATACCCAGCTTCCTACTTCCCTCAATGTGCCATGCCCACCTCTTGCCAATTCCTTACTTCCATCAATGTGCCATCCCCACCTCTTGCCAATTCCTTACTTCCATCAATGTGCCATACCCACCTCTTGCCAATTCCTTACTTCCATCGTGCCATACCCAGCTTCCTACTTCCATCAATGTGCCATCCCCACCTCTTGCCAATTCCTTACTTCCATCAATGTGCCATCCCCACCTCTTGCCAATTCCTTACTTCCATCAATGTGCCATACCCACCTCTTGCCAATCAATTCCCTACTTCCATCATGCCATACCCAGCTTCCTACTTCCCTCAATGTGCCATGCCCACCTCTTGCCAATTCCTTACTTCCATCAATGTGCCATCCCCACCTCTTGCCAATTCCTTACTTCCATCAATGTGCCATACCCACCTCTTGCCAATCAATTCCCTACTTCCATCATGCCATACCCAGCTTCCTACTTCCATCAATGTGCCATACGCATCTCTTGCCAATTCCCTACTTCCATCATGCCATACCCAGCTTCCTACTTCCATCAATGTGCCATGCCCACCTCTTGCCAATTCCCTACTTCCATCATGCCATACCCAGCTTCCTACTTCCATCAATGTGCCATGCCCACCTCTTGCCAATTCCCTACTTCCATCATGCCATACCCAGCTTCCTACTTCCATCAATGTGCCATGCCCACCTCTTGCCAATTCCCTACTTCCATCATGCCATACCCAGCTTCCTACTTCCATCAATGTGCCATGCCCACCTCTTGCCAATTCCCTACTTCCATCAATGTGTCACACCCACCTCTTGCCAGCCCCCTACTTCCACAGCATGCCCTCCTGTTCTCTTGGAGAGCTCAGTCTACTCAGAAGTCTTGGGCTCAAAAAAGAGAGTTCAGAAGAAGGAGACAGAAGTCTTCTCCTTAAGGAGAAGACCAATCACTGGCCTGGCCAGTAGAGACTCAGCTAATGGGGGAATTGTGTTTTGGATCTTTTTGTGGTCTCAGTTTAATGACATAGCCCTGACTTATCCCCAGGACCATGGAGAGAAGGTCAGAAATATGAATATATCTATATCTATATTTTTAAAAAGTGGAGCCGATTCAAAAGCTAATTACCCATGAGAAAAATGAGGAAAGCAGGAGTCCTTCACTGGAATGAGAAATCAGAAATATGGGCTTAATACGCACTCTGCCTCTGCCCCTAGAGCATTTTTATCTTGTTTTTTGTTTTTTTTTTTTCCCCTTAAAAGCAGACATCCAGCTGTGCTATCAGCTCATACTTTCCTGGCTCCTCATTGGAGGCCCAAAGAATAATGGCTCTGGCTCCCCGAGCTCGTCAGACACGCTGCGACACCTTGTTATACTCAGCCCTGGTTAAGTACCAGGTGCATTGCAGCGGCCTTCTCATCGGTTCCCCGCTCCCCTGCCAAGGCACTGCCCACATAGCCGCCCAACCCCATCCCAGCAGCTCCTTACACGAGCACCTGATGGAAAGCCCTCTCCCGTCCCGTAGAGCCCTTCACAGCCTGGTCCCTTTCCTCCTTCCCAGTCTCCTTACACATCAGCTCCTGCACCCACCCTACATTGCGGCCCTACTGGCCTCCCTGCCGTGGATAAGGAACAGTGGCCCCTCACGCAGCCTCCTGGCACAGCAAAATGTGGTACTGCAGGTGGGGAGAAAAAGCTTGGGTTCGAAGCTGGCCTCTGCCACTTACTGGACCTCGAGCCTTCCCAGGGCTTTCTTTTCTTTGTGTGCAATGGGCTCAGCCTCTGAGGGTTCCCAGCTCTCGAAGTCTAAGACAGAAAGAACCCCGCTGAGAGAGCGACCTGAAGCAGGACGATGGAAACAGAGGCTCTGAGGAGGAAATGGCCACAAGATCCAGATGCTTGGTAAGAGGGAGAAGGGAAAGGGCTTAGTGGGATTTTTTCCAAAAACAGACATTGGAGAAGAAGGAAAAAAAAAAGTCAAATCAAAGGTGAATTAAGTCTCTTGCTGGAAGAGGCCAAGAGAGAGACTGGAATTGTTCATCTCTTGTCCTCTTTAGTCCAAAAAGGAAGATGAGAAATCCAAGAAAGAAAGGAGAGAAGGGGCTTGTCCCCAGAGGACCCAGGGAGCCCCAGAAAACCCGAGCCTGCTGAGCTCGAGAAGACGGGGGCAGCTGGATGGCTGTCTCCCAGGGCTACTCCGTGGTGAGTTGGACACCTTAGATAGAACAATTAACTGTCTTGGAAAGTGCAAGAACAGTCCTAACCTGGAGGTTAGGTGAAAGACCTTATGGGAAAGTAAAAATTCTAGAACTCCTCTTATTTCCTGATTTGGAGGGGCCACGGGCCTTTCTCAGCAGAAGGGGCACTGAGCACAGAGCCAGGACACCCCAGTTTTAACAGCAGACCCTTCCTTACTAAATAATTGGGCAAAGGAGACTGAAAAGTGAAGGGTTTTGTGGTTGAGTCAATGTTTTAGTCTCGTCCATCACTTGGTGACTGCATTTTGGCGGACACTGGGCTGGCTCCTTTTATAGATGAGGAAACTGAGGCAAACAGGGATAAAGTGACTTGCCCAGAATCATACAGCTACTCAGTATCTGGGCTCAGATTTAAATTCAGGAAGATGAGTCTCCTGATTCCAAGTCCAGCGCTCTAACCACTGTCCCACCTCGCTGCTTCAAAATGAAGGGGTTGGCTTAAATTATTTCCAGGGTCCTTTCTAACTTTAATAGTGACAACTACAATACACGGGTCTGTAGCTCCAAAGCCGGAAAGGGACCTCGATGCTCATCCCGTAAGTTACTAAGGAGGAAACCGAGACACAGTGTGACTTTCTCCCGGTCCCCCACCGGAGCCCAGATCTCAGCTGAAAGGGATTTCTGAGCCTATTCCGTTCGCTCATTTTTACAGATGAAGCAACTGAGGTCAGGGGAGAATATGTGACAGCGAGTGAGAGATGCACCCAAGTCTTTAAATGTATCACACACACACCCCCCTAGCCCTCCTAAAACACTCTGAAACACTCTAAAAGGTTCTTGGTTGTGCTTGAAATGCCCTCCTGATTACAACCAGCAGCCAACAATGGAGAAGGCCGTGAGGACGCTAGTCACCCTGGGATAATTCCACACGGTCGTGAGCCACCTTCCAACAGCCGCATGTGCCCTCCCTGAGGTCACGAGACCGCAAAATGCCTACCGTTGGGCTGCTCCATCTTCAGGGCTTCGAAGGGGGCTTCTCAGTCACTTCATCAGCTGGGTCAATGGGCTGCGGTCACCAAGCTCTGGAAACAATAAGAGACAAGTCCAGTGTCCGGTTAATTGGCTCCTCCTTGGTACGGGGAGACACAGAGAAGTGAGAGGCGGCCGTGACTAATGACCCCAATAGTGACCTTGAAGTCACAATGAATTGAAGTGAGACTCCCTTCAATTCATCCCACGCCAAGTACCTTCTAGCAACAATGCAGCGTGCTGAGCAATGGGGGGATAGAAAATAAATGAGATCTTCTACCCAACAAGCATTTATTAAGTGCCTACTATGTGCCTGGCACTGGGATGAAAATAAAATAATCCCTGTCGTGGAGGAGCTTCCAATCTACTGAGGAAATGCAGCTAAATGTATACATAGCACTTGCAAAAAAAAAAAAAATAATAATAATTTTGTGATGACCGAGTTAGCTCCCTGGATGCCCCAGAATCAGCTGGAGTCAGGATAAGCAAAAGTCCTTGGTCTTTATTCTTGGTCTTTAGGAGTAGAAGTGAACTGGATGGATGCAGGATCTTCACGGCCTCCCTTCTCCTCCTCTACCCCCAAAGTGAGTCTGGCTTGTCTCACTCCACCTCCTACTCCCTCCCACAATTCTCTGTAAACACCAAAAGATAGAACCAGCACAGAATTATGGGAAGGGCCATTTCCCAAGCATATTCTAATAGAGTATGGTCCACTGGGTAATTAGCCTTTCGTGCTCGTTGTCCGACCTCAGTGCATCAACTCAGAGTTTCAGCCCTTTACATAATTTCAAAAGGAGAGAGGGTTAACCCGTGGGGAAGAAGGGAGATCTGGAACCCTCAGGTGGGAGAAAATGCCTGGCTTGTTTCTCCAAGGAGGCTAAGGATTCCAGGAGATGAATTTGAGGAGGGAGGGCATGCCGGAGGGACCACCTGGGCAAAGACATGGAGGTGGGAGTTCACTGTGGCACAATTCTATTATTCATCTCTTATTGATACACAATTTCTCTATTATTAGTGAGAAATCCTAGAGAGAGCTAAATGCGCCATGTTCACAACAATGGACTGTATCCTTGTAGGCCTGATTTCCTTCATCTGTAAAATGGGATCGCTTCCAGGTATGACATTATGTGACTCGATGATTTACGATAACCAAACAGAACTACCCCAAGTCAGCAGTCCTATTAACTGGAAACCTCTCACTGTGTCAGGCATGATGACTGCTCCCAGTCCCTACCCAGCCAGGGAAATAATAAGTCAGATGGACGTCTTCCTAAACGCTAGAAGGAAGCACCTGCAAAATATGCAGCGATATTTCAATCAATTGCGTGATGGAGATCACTGCCAGCTCCGAGGAGAAGCAGCCAGCTCTGCTCCGGGTGACTTTTAGCTTCTGACTCCAAGCAGCAAAGCCCAGCCCTGGAGGCCAGAAGATCTCAGTTATGATTCACGCCGTCCTTGAGGCTGAATTCGTGCGTCTTCAAACCTTGGACATAAATTTCTCCCAAAGCTCGAATCAATTCCCTGTCCTCTTCCCAATCATAAACAACTCAGTGCAGGCTCCTCTCACCATAGGGCATCTTATCAATTGCCTGTTTATTATTGCAACCGCACACACACCAGACACATTTACTATCAATGGCTCCCCAGCAGTAGGAGGAGGAATTCTACTGAACCCAGGGCCTTTCCAACTCTCAAATTCGAGGATCTATGATTTCTGGACTCAAATGGGCCGCCCAGGCGCTGCAAGAGACAGGAAAGGAAGAGGAAAAGTGATGGACCAGGCCTATGGAAGCACAGAAAATGGGAGGGCAATAAACCAAAGACCAGATAAGATGAGTGGAAAGATGCTGGAAAAGTAGGAAGGACAATTTGACTGACTGTGAAGTGTAGGAACGGACGGGAAGAGACAATGCTTATGGCCTGGTTTCAATGGGCAGAATCAAAAATCTTCTTAGAAGCTGGTGCTTGAAAAGAGGATTTTATCTGGAGTCAGGAAATCATAGATTTAGACCTAAAAGGGAATTTACAATTCAAGCCCAACACTTTCATTTTTCAGGAGACCTGGAGAGGACTCGTGACTTGCCCAAGATCACACAGTCAGTGTGTGACTCCAGGGTCAGCGCCCTCGACCATAGTCAGAGTTTTTGGTTTTAAATCTCAGCTCTGGCAGACTGAACCGAGATGGTTCAGTCGAAGGAACCAGGACAGCTCTGTTCCCCCACAAATGACCAATTGAATAGTGTCTAGAAACTCAAAGATTACAATGGGTCACCTTTCTAGCCCAAGGTAATGAATCAGGCCTGTAGCCAAGTGTCAGCACAGGAACTATGGGAAAGGAATGGTCTGAAGTTACAGACACAAGTCAAGCAGCAAAAAGGGGGGAGGAGGTGCTCCCAAAGGGGCTGAGAACATGGAGGCAGCCCCCAGGTAGAGAAACAGTGTGAGGCCCCTCAGAGCTGATCCTGGACTGGGTCCTTGTGTCAGCGGGGGAGGAGAAAGAGAAGCAATATCCACAGGAGCCCTGGATCACAAAGCCAGTCCCCACATTGGCCATTGGCTAGGCCAGTAGCACAAGGCGCTACACTAGAAGAATAAGTTCACCAAAAAAAGGATAAAGCATCATTATGTCATGATGCCAAAGGCCCAAACACAGAATAAAGAAGCCAAGAAAAACGCAGCTCACAAAAAAGCACAGCCAGAATTCCTAGAAGAAAAGATGCAGGTCGTTTTTAAAGACTTAAAAAAGACATTTGAGATGCAATAAGAGCTCAAGAAAAGAGCTGGAAAAGAAACGAGTACCTGGGGAGGAGACACCTGGGATGAGAACGAAGAGTTTACTCCAAGAGATGCAGCTCTCCCTAAGTGGATCAAATGTTCTGGGGCAGCACTGATGCAGTGGAGAGAGAGCCGATCCTGGAGTCAGGAGGACATGAGTTCAAATCCAGTCTCCGACACCTGATACTAAGTCACGGGGTGATCTTGGGCAAGTCACTTGAGCCCATGCCTTGCCAAAAAATTAAAATAAAATGAATTGAATGCTGCAAAATGACAGAGAACAAGCCCAGCCCCAAGGAAGAGATCTGAAATGTATAACGTAAATATATATATGAATATGTATATATATAACATATATCAGATTGCTTGCTGTCAAAGGGAGGGAGGGAGTAAAAAAATCTTACACAAATGAATGTTGGGAACGATCTTTACATGTTATTGGAAAAATAAAATACTCCTGAGGGAAAAAAAGAAAGAAAGAAGAAATAGGAAAAGAAGCTCTTTTTGCTCCTTTGCAGAGATCGGAAGATCACATGTGCAAAATTGCATGTATTTACTGATGCCTTGATCCATTCTGCTGATTATTTTATTTGGAAATATTTGTTACACAGCTGGTTCTTTGGAAGAAAAAGGGAGAAGACATTCTAAGAGAAATTCTGGTGACATATAAAGAAAAGACATCAACTTAACACTGTATTGGATACATAGGAATAACGAAAAGCAAAAGAAGATCATTTCTCTCAAGGAACTTGCATTCCAAATGGAGAAGCGACCCACAAACCAGCACAAGCGTGCAGGATCCATGCAGGGGATGCTGGGGGAAGGCACGGCTGCGGGGCGGCAGGAAAGGGCTGGAAAGCCCTCCAGCAGAAGGCAGGATTTTTTTTTTTAACTTATTTTCAAAACACATGCACTTGTAGTTTTCAACATTCATCCTTGCAAAACCTTGTGTCCAGATTTTTTTTTTCTCCTTCCCTTCCCCCACCCTTAGATGGTAAGTAATCCAGTATATGTTAAACATGTGCGGTTCTTCTATACATATCTCCACATTCATCGTGCTGCACAAGAAAAATCAGATCAAAAAGGAGGAAAATAAAAAGCAACAAACAAGAACAAAGGTGGTCGGCATTCGGTTCTCACAGCCTCTCTCTGGGTGCAGATGGCTCACTCCATCACAAGACCATTGGGACTGAAAACGCAGGACTTTCCATGAAAGCAGAAGGAAGCCAGGGAAGCGGCGCTGGGGAGGGGGACGTCAGAGCCAATACAAGGACATGGAGTCAGTTAGATGGGCGTGTCATGTTGGAGGAGCCAGATTGATTGTGAGCACATGGAGGGGAGTAAAATGTAAGCCGGATAAGGGCCCTCTCTTCGTGGAGGGAACATCTGGAGCAGCCTCCAGGCCCCTCAAAGAATGTTTTTAAATGCCCAGAATGACAAGGGATACCAAGGCTATTTAAATGTAGTTATTAAAATAATTAGAAAGACAAGGTCACAGATCCTGAGTTGAGAATCTTGGATTTAGTCTAAATCCTTCATTTTTCAAGGAAGGAAACCGAGGCTCACAGAATAAACCAACTTCAGTCAAGCAACTGCACAAATTTAGGATACACCTACTATGTGCCAGACACTGGGGACATAAAGGTCAGAATGAGGCCCCCTGCCCGCAGGGAGCTTACAGTCTACCAGGAGCCACTCAGTACCCAGGAGCAGATGGGGACGCTGACGTTCATTCCTCTGCCTCTGTGGGGACGGCTCAAGGACAGCACCCAACAGAAGCTTCCCCTTTCTACAGTCCTCAGCCACTCCCTGGGTCTAATAGCGGCCATCCATGATTGAAAGCTCACTGTGACCCCTGCAAGTCAAATCAAAGCTTGCTTGCCTTTGTGGAGCCTGGGAGAGAATATCCAGACTTCTTGTGGGGACTTCCCCCCCATTACTGCTATCTTCTTATTCTTAAGGACAGACACCCCCCAGAGGGCCTGCCCTTGTTCTAGAACCACTGGCAGTGGAGAATCTGCAGAACTGATTAATTATCTTTAATGAGGCATCATTAGCTTCATTTATGGCCTGCCTAGAATGTTTAAATCCAGGTGCAAACCGGCTATTTTTTCTTTGACAAGGAAGCTTTGAAGGAGACCAGACGGGATCCCAAGGTGATCTTCCCCACCTGGAATACCCTCCCTCCTCAGCTCTGCCGCTGCAAATCCCCGGCTTTCCCCGAGCTCCGCTCCGAGCCAGCCTTCGGCTCCAGTCCAGACGCAAGCACGTGCTAAGCCATCACTACAAATACACAGACATCTCAGCCGAGGAGCATTTGTAAAGTACCTACTGTGTGCTAGATGCAAAGAGAGGGAGAAGACATCATTCCCTGCCCTCCAAGAGGTCCCAGGCTGGTAGGGATACCACAGACCAACTAGGTCCAGAGCAGGAGAATGGAACAGAAAGATAACACAGGAAGGAAATAAATATTAAGCCCCTACTACGTGTCACCTCACAGTGACCTCCTTTGGTCCTCATAACAATGGAAAGGAGGGGCTGCCATTATCCTCATTTTACAGCTGAGGAAACTGAGGCAAATAGAGGAACTCATCCAGAGTCACACAACTAATAAGTAAGCAGCGGTCTTCCTGACTCCAAGACTCCATGACATTCATGGGTACTTTGCTCACCCAATTCCTTTGAAACCAGCACTTTTGGACCATGTGCTTCCTCAAACTCCCCCCCCCCAACCCCTAACAGCAGGATCAGCTCAGGCTTCTAGTGCACTCACAATACACGCGTGGAAATGAGCATTGGCCATTAGCCCGGTTGCCATCATTTGTGCCGGACTGAGACCCCCGGCAGCCCCGGGTCCTCAGCAGTCGCTGGACAGCAGCAAGGGAGAGTCTCAAGGTTCCGCAAGCATCCCAGAGATGGCCCCTGGGGGCCGTGAGCCCGCTCTCCAGTAAGGAGGTCCCCCCCAACTGTCTCCATTTCCTAAAATAGTCTCACTACAAGTCCTGGGGGTGTGTGTACATATGTTTACATACATGCGTGTCTTTGTACATATAAGCCCCTCCCGACCACCTCTCCCCCACAATTTCTGGTCCCCTGCCCCTCCCCCCCAGCAATTTCTTTCTCTCCATGCTTTCTCCTTTATTGGGCAATTATTAAAAATCCCTTATTTGTTGGGAGGAGGCAGCCTGCCAAAACAAACAGCGCCTCGGCTTTTCTTTGAAAGAAAGGCTGGCTCAGGACGCAGCCTCCTGGCCCCGGAGCTGCCCACATCACAAAGCCAAACGGGGCAGGTACTGCACCAAGGCTGGAGCGCTTTAATTCCCTTTGGCTGCTTCCTGCAGAGCCCGAGCCCCTGAGACGCCCCCCCCCCATTGGGCCCAGAGCAAACCCATTTCTCATTTTCCACTGGCAGGTCCCCATCCCCCCACCTCCCTCCTTCTCCCCAAGGACCCAAGCGCAGGGAGAACTGGGTGACGGGCCCACGCCCCCACCTGTGGTGCTGAAAGCACGAGGGCCCCAAACATTTGTCCAGCAGGATGCCCGCTCCCTGTGGCCGGCAAGGCGGGAGATAATTCATCCCCAATAAATGCCACACGAACACAAATCTCATGAAGTCCGGCGGACACTTTCCACAAGCGCCTCTCCTTTCTTCTGCATTGCAGCAGCAGCTGGAGCAAACACTTGGGCAGGAAAAAGGAGGCTCGGGGTCAGGGAAGCAGCAGAAGTCACCTCCTCACCTTCTCTGGGCCGGTCGCAGGAGCAAGGCCCTCCCAGGAGGCAGCCTCGCCCGCCGCCCTCCGGGCTCCCCACGCCAGCTGCCCTGGGCGTCGGGGCGGGCACAGAGGGCGTCCTTTCTGCGGCCACCCAACAAAGGAGATCAAAGAGGAATGCACCGGCCGGTGAGGTGACACCCGTCAGGGTGCTGAGACACGGCAGGAGCCCACACAAGCTCGCTCCCTTCCCGGGAAGCTCCATGACTCGAGGTCCCCCCCTCGCCACCTTGGGGCGGGGAAGCACCAGGATCAAGGCTTGGGGGAGCTGGGAGAAGTTCCAAGCCAATAACCAGGTTCCCCCCGGCAGCGAGTGCGGAGAGGGCCGCGCTCCTAGGCCCCGGGCCAACAACCATCAGATCTCGGGCTGAAGCTGAGGGGACCCCCGGCGCCTCCCCCTCTCCTCGGCCAGCTCCCCGCTACGACTATATCCTATCAGGGGGCGCGCGCCCCGATAACGCGCCTCACTGCCGGCACACAGCAAGCCTTTAATAAGTGCTCTCCTTCTCTCTTCATCTGCTGTGATCGCCTCGGTTTTCTGAGCCCCAGAAGAGGCGAGATTCCAGGATCCCGGGACCTGACAGGATCCGCCCGATCCCCCGGAGGGGTGCGGGATTCGGCCGGGAGCCGTGCCCCACCCTTGGCTACTCATCCCAGCGGGGCTTCCCTACAAGCGGTCCCTGAGAAGTAAGCGGGGGCAGCTCCCGCCCCCCTTCTCCCAGGACAAACGCCGCGCTCCTTAAGGAACCCCTCCCTCCCGGGAGGCGGATTGGCGCCCAACTTTCACTCCCGCAACTCCGGAGTCTTTTTAAGAAAGTTCTGCCCCCCCCCCCCCCAGCCGGGGGGCCTCGGGGAGCCGGCCGCCGGCCTGTCCCAGCCGGCAGGACGCCCCCGCCGCGCTCCCGGAGCCCGATCCCAAGCCCGGAACATGGCCCCCGAATTCGGGGGGCTGTACCTGCCGCCGCCCCCAGAGCCGCAGGCCACGGGCGGGTCCCGCACGCCGGGAAACGCGAAGGAGCCCGCGGCGAGCGGAGAGCGGCTCAGCCATCCGTCCGGCCCGGGGACAGCTCCCGAGTGCGCCTCAGCCGGCTGGAGGGGGCGGGGGCCGAGCCGGGAACGGGAGGGGGCGGGGCAGCCAAGCCTCAGGGCCCCGGGGCCCCGCCGCCGCCGGAGACTCGCGGCCCGGGCCGGGCTCAGACACCACAGGGGGAGGGAGCGAGCCGCGGGGGCCAGGACTGGGCAGCGGCTCCGTCAGGCCCTCCCCCGGAGCCCGGGACCCTCCTCTCCCGCACCCGCCCGTCCCCGCGGCGGAGGACGAGCGGCCAGACATCCCCGACACCCCGCATGTCAGAGCGGGGGCAGCCAGGGGGCGCAGTGAAGTCAGGAGGACCCGAGTTCGAATCCGGCCTCAGACACTTCCAGGCCGCGGGACCCTGAGTAGGTCACCCCATTGCCTCAACAGCCAATCCCCAAAACGTACAGAAATTGCGATGCAACATTTACCAAGTGCCAGACACTGTGTTAGGTCCTGGGGGATGCCGAGACAAAAATAAGTCCATTCAATACTCGAGCCAGCATTTATTAAGCACCTACTTTGTCAAACAAGCCAGCATTTATTAAGTACCTACTTTGTCAAACGAGCCAGCATTTATTAAGTACCTACTTTGTTAAACAAGCCAGCATTTATTAAATACCTACTTTGTCAAACAAGCCAGCATTTATTAAGTACCTACTTTGTCAAACGAGCCAGCATTTATTAAGTACCTACTTTGTCAAACGAGCCAGCATTTATTAAATACCTACTTTGTCAAACGAGCCAGCATTTATTAAATACCTACTTTGTCAAACGAGCCAGCATTTATTAAGTACCTTCTTTGTCAAACGAGCCAGCATTTATTAAGTACCTACTTTGTCAAACAAGCCAGCATTTATTAAGCACCTAGTATACACCTAATCCTAAATCAGCCATTGATTGGGGAACTACTTTATGTCAAGCACTGTGTTAAGTGCTAGGAATACAAAGAGAAAAAGAAATCCGTGCTTGCCCTCATTTATTTAGTAAGCAAGAAAGCATTTATTATATGCCTATTATGCCAAACAAGCCAGCATTTATTAAGGATCTACTATGTACCTAAGCATTTATCAAACAACTACTACATGCCGAGCACTGTATTAAGTTCTGGGGATATAAAGACAGAATAAATCCATACCTGCCCTCATTTATTCAATAATCAAGATAGCACTTATTTACCACCTACTATATCAAGTAAGTTTTTTTGAATTGCTCTATCCCCCTCACCCCTTTTTATAGTCTTTATTTACAGCTCACTAGACAGAAGAGAAGGGAGGAATTTGGGAGGAAAAGGGAGATGATGTGATCCCCCCAAAACATCAATAAAAATAAAATCAAAAACTAAAAATAAAAATGGATCTGATGTTCTCGGCCATTAGCCATCAGGATGTTCTTCCCAAAGATCAGGTTTCTTGGCAGTCTTCTCTAATCCAAATCCAAGTCATGGTCAACTGGGAGTCTGACATGCCCCAGAGGGGAGAACCCCAGGGTGGGTAAGTAAAGGCCACTGATATCTGTCCCACTCAACACCTTTGCAGGACTCTTGTTTCTAAGACCAGGATCTCTAGGAAAACCAAAAAACCCTTTGAGGTAGATTTCATGATTTCCAACATCTTCCAAATAGGGATCTTAGCTACAGAGTGGATTATGGCGGTGCAGAGGGAAAACCTCCCACCAGGGAAGACCCAGTGAGAACTACCACCTTTTCATTGTAGGTGAGAAATCTAAGGGCTTGGTCTCTCCTTTACCCTCTCCCTTTCACTCTCTATCTTCAGCCTTTTTTCCCTTTCTGTCCTTCCTTCTCCTTCCCATTTCTTCCCTGATGGGATCTCAAGGATGATCTGCTCTGTCCCGCTCAATTCACAGACCAAGAAACTAAAGTTCACAATAGAGAATGATCCAAGAGTCTTAGCGCAGTCTTCAGTTACTAAATCTCTCTCTGTCTCTCTGTCTCCCCACCTTTCTCTCTTAATTTCCCTTCCTCCCTCGCTCTCTTGTCTCTTTTTCTGTGTCTTGTCTCTTTCTCTCTTAATCTCCCTCCCTCCCTCCTCCTTCTTCTTCTTTTCTCTCTCAATTTCTCTCTGTCTCTCTTCAAGAAAGAAATCACCAAAACTCCCAGAAATGCTCGAAAAAAGCACATCCATTCCCTTCACTATCAGCAATCCTGTGCAGCTGGAAAGAGGAGGAATTCTCCATTCATAAATTGAGCTGTCAGCAGCAATAAACAAGGCCATCTTTGAAAGAAAACACTCACCTTCCTCGGACTAGTCTTTTCTCTCTCTAAACAGCCTATCCAGTGGTGTGTATGTGTGTGTGTGTGTGTGTGTGTGTGTGTGTGTGTGTGTGTGTCTAGACTCCCTTTGTTTTCTAACAGAATACTAAAAATCATAATTCAGTGGGAAACTCAAGGACCATCAAGTCCAATTCTTTTTTTCTTTTTTAATAGATAAGGAAACTGAGACCCCCAGAGGAGAAGTAATGTTCATGGTCAGTTTGCTGCAGACCTGAAACCTCGTCCTGGGGCCCAGCTGGGCTCATTCTCCCAGTGCCTCATTCTCGCTGGAAGCAAAAGGTGGAGAGCTTCCAAGGAGCCCATCTGTGCCTGGCACAAGGCCCCTCTGATCAGGGGCCCAGGACACTCAACAGATTTTCTTCAAGTACCCCTGTTGCTCTTCTGAGACACACAGTCACATCATGGACAGAGTGTCTCATACTGTGGCCCTGAAGCTTGTGTGTGAGAGAGACAGAAACAGAGATAGGCCCACAGAAAGACAGACAGAAAAAGACAAAGAGAGTAAGAAAGAAAGAGAGAGATAGACAAAGAGAGACAGAGACACAAACACATAGGGAGAGACAGAAAAAGGGGGAAAGCAGTTCATGAGAGCTAAGAACAGGAAAAAAGAAAAAAAAACCAATTCATTTTTCACAAGACATTTGTGCACAATATGTTTCTGGAGCAACAGAAGTCAGAAAATCCTAGAGCTGGGAAAAACAGAATGTTACATCTTGAAGGGCCTTTAGAACATGGGATGTCACTAATACATTGTTGGTGGAGCTGTGGACTGATCCAAACATTCTGGAGAGCAATTTGGAACTATGCCCAAAGAGTTATCACACTGTGCATGCCCTTTGACCCAGCAGTGTTTCTACTGGGCTTATATCCCAAAGAGATCTTAAAGAAGGGAAAGGGACTCGTATATCCAAGAATGTTTGTGGTGGCCAGAAACTGGAAACTACGTGGATGCCCATCAATGGGAGAATGGCTGAATAAATTGTGGTATATGAATGTTATAGAATATTATTGTTCTGTAAGAAAGGATCAGCAGGAGGATTTCAGAGAGGCCTGGAGAGACTTACAGGGACTGATGCTGAGTGAAACGAGCAGAACCAGGAGATCATTATAGAACTTCAACAACAATACTGTATGAGGATGTATTCTGATGGACGTGGCCATTTTCAACAAGGACGTGATTCAGACCAGTTCCAACGGTCTTGTGATGTAGAGAGCCGTCTGCCCCCGGAGAGGGGACTGTGGGGACTGAGTGTGGATCACAACATGGTATTTTCACTTTGTACAGCATAATTGTGAAAATGTGTGAAGGATTGCATATGTTTAACATGTACTGGATTTCTTGCTGTCTAGGGGAGGAGGCAGAGTGAAGAAAAGGAGAAAAATATGGAACACAAAGTTTTGTAAGGGTAAATGTTAAAAACTATCTTTCATATATTTTGAAAATTAAAAGCTATTATTTAAAAAAGAGAGAGAGAACATGAGATATCAGATCTTGAAGAGAAACTTCAAGATCTGGTGGGACAGCAAATAAACCAGTTTGGCTGGAATGGAGAGTGTGAAGAGCAGAGTCCTGAGCAGTAAGTTTGGAAAGGGAAAGGAATTCTTAGCCATTTAAGTGTGGGGTAAGTAGAGTCCAAAGGGAAAAGAAAGTCCAGACTCTCTAGCAAAACATTCAAGCTTTCTGATCACTCATATCCTTGCAGATCCATCCCATCCTTCTTTCTGGAGGGTGCTTTCTATTCCAGCAGAACTGGCCTTCCCATCCGCCATCTTAGCTTTTCTGCTTACTTACTACCTTTGGGGTCTTGGGCAAGTTCTTGTGCAGCTGAAATGAGGGAGCCAGACTAAAGGACTTTCTAGATCAAATTCTGATTTCGTTCTTTTATTCAACAATTCAACAAGCACTTATTGAGTACCTCGCAGTGGTCCTCAAACTTTTTAAATAGGGGCCAGTTCACTGTCCCTCAGACTGTGGGAGGCCGGATTATAGTAAAAACAAAAGCTCACCCTCTGTCTCTGCCCCTCAGCCCATTTGCCATTACCCAGAGGGCCGCATAAACGTCCTCAGTGGGCCACATCTGGCCCGTGAGCCATAGTTTGAGAACCCCCTGACCTACAGTATGCTGAGGATTCTCTTAGATGAAAATACAAAAAAGGAACCTTCAAGGAGAGTGCATTCAGCTGAGGGGAAGCAGCACGGGCACAGTTGAAGAAATAGGAAGTAATAATTGTGGTTTTTGGGGACAGGAACCTGGGTGACTCTGAAAGACCTTTGGTAGGAGGAGAAAACTGAACTGAGCCTTGAAGAAAACGAGGAAGAATTAGAGGGAGAGGTGAGAAGGAAGAGTGTTTCAGGTGTGGAGGAGCGTTTTTGAAAGGTTCTGACATTCAGTGTTCTAAGGGCTAGCTGAGCTCTAATATTTTGTGTCCTAAGGAAACTCCTCTCTCTGATAAGTGTCCTACACTCTCTTCCAGACATGACATCCCATGTCTTAAAGCCCCTTCAGTTTCTGACATCTGACATTCTAATGTCCCTTCTAGATCTGACATCCCAGGGTTTTAAGGATCCTTCAAATCTAACATTCCATGTTCTAAGTCCCTTCAACATCTAACATCCCATGTTCTAAGTCCCTTCAACATCTAACATCCCATGTTCTAAGTCCCTTCAACATCTAACATCCCATGTTCTAAGGTCCCTTCAAGATGTGACATCCCACGTTCCACATCTGACATAGCTAGAATGCCTTCCCTCCCCACTTCTATTGCTCAGAAACACCAGTGTTCTTCAAGGCTCAGCCCAAACATCAACTCTTAGCAAAGTTTGTTCTGAAACGCCTTCCTGGGGTTGCAAGCAGTCCCATTACCACCAAGATCACCATCACTCTGCATTTAGCTTAGGCTTTTTTCAGTGTAGGTCTCAGTCTACTTGCTGCTTCTCTCTAGTTCTTCCCTGTCTGTGCCCCCAGCACTTAGCCCCAAGTGCCTGGTCCGTAACAGGGACCACGTGGGGCCACGTATCACGTAAGGGGCGAGAAAGACCAGCAGCCCACCCAAAGGAGACGCGAGAGAGAAAGGGGGAACCTCCCAACGGGCTGCTTTCTCTGTTCTTGAATCCCCAGGGCTTCTGCGGAGGGAGAGGGAAAGGTCAAGGTCAAGGTCAGCCTCCCAGGAGGTCTTCGAGACTGCTTGGGGAAGCTGGGTGGGCTCCACCAAATCTGAGCAGGCCTGAAACAAATCAACAAATGCAAACTCTCTGGGAATGTTCCTTATCTTGCTGGCTGTTTCCGTCTGAATTCTACTGAAGCTCTGAGGGAGGAGGGGAAGGCGTTCCGCAAGTCTGTCAGGTGTCGCCTTCCATGAGGAATCATTCTGGGGATGACGGCTCCATGAGCAAATGTACTGGGGTCAAGGACACACCTGGGATAAGCAACAGGAGGCGGGGGAAGTGTTCGAGGGGGGCTCAGGTGCTTATAAGAAAGTCCCCCCCTTCCCCTTCCTTCCACCTTGCCCAGAATCCTCCGTCTCCTGACTTCCACAATCCAACAGAAGGGGAAAACTTCAATCCAGCTCTCCCATTTTATAGATGAGCAGACAGAAATTGGGAAATATTAAGCCAAGATTTGAACCCAGATCCCCAGCTCTAAACACAACACCTTTCCAATTCACTAACTCATCCAGTCTCCTCCCAAGGAAATAAGCGAATCGGGCCAAGAAGGAATAGTGGGAGATGGTCACGTTGTGACATTTGGCTTCTGTGAAAAATACCTCCGAGGATCCCTCTGGCCCCTCGGGGACCCTCACGAAGGGAAGTCCGGCTCTGGGCGTCTGCCCAAGCTGTGCCCGCCTAGAATGCTTCACTCTCTGCCCCCCGCTGCTCAAACGGCATCTTTGACAGGAAGCCCTTTCCCCATTACCCTTGAATTCTATGGTTGGTGTGTGTGTGTGTGTATACACAATAACATACACAAATATATATATATATACACACATACAAATTAATTATATATACAGATAACAGACATAGTCACACACAAATACGCGCGCACACACACACACACACACACACACACACACACACACACACACATCTTGTGTGTATGTTGTCCATATTAGCCTCTGGCTCTTTGGGGAAGGACACAGTTCTCCAGGACAGCAGGGCCCGGATCCCCAGCACACAGGACTGTGCCGAGCGCATAGTAGGTGCTTCATGGCTATTGACGGACAGATTGAAGGCTCTGAAGCCTTCCCCCAGGCCGGCCTCTCTCCGCCAGATAGAGAACTGTCTTCTGCTTTGAAAGTGTTTAGAACAAGTCCCCTCCCCCCCTTTTAAAGCCCAACAGCTATCAGCCACGGACAGCCCAGCATTTACACTGAAAGCTTTGCAATAATATTTATCTAAAACCTGTCAAGTTGGGGGAAAATTCCATTTAATAGCGTGGCCCTCTATCCGGGAGGTGAAGGCAGCTGGGAAGGAGCGCGGGAGAGCGAGCCTTCAGTCCACCGAGGCGGGGGGCGCAGAGCATTTCGTGCTTCTAAAAATGAATGGCAGCCAGAGATTTTGCAGCTGGAAAGTTAATTTCTCGGGCATGGAGGGGGCCACCTGCATGTAGGGGGGAGTCTAGGGGGGCACAAGCAACCTATTAACTTGGAACTCTGTTAGTTCAGAAATAGCCCCATCTTCCCCAAGGAAGCCATGGATTAACAGCCAATCAAACGTGGGCCCACGTAGGCAGAGGGGACTTACTGAGAGAACCACAGCACGTCCCAGCCAGGGGGGCCGAGGCCCAGAGAAGGGCAGGCCCGGAGGAGACCTGAGAACATAGAACGCCACAGCTGGGCAGTCCTTGGGACCCAAACCATCCACACTGGGAGGGGCCCGGGAAGATTTCAGAGCTTGGGAGGTGGGGGGGAGGGGGGGAAGAGGCGGGAAGGGCCCTGGAACACCACAGAATGTCAGAGGCAAGAAAGGTCTTTGATAATAATAACTAGTATTTAAATGGCACTTTTAAGGTTTACTAAGCACTTTATAAAGTATCTCCTTTATCCTTGGGAGGAAAGTACTATTATTAGCCCCATTTCACAGATGATGGGCCCAGAGTCACGCAGCTAATAAGGATCCATGGCAGAATTTGAACACGTGTCTTCCTTTTTTCAGATCCAGCATTTTAATGATTGCCAACCTCCCTCCTACCTTCCTCTGTCTTGTTTTCCCCAGACCACACAACTGATTGCATTTGGGAACTTCCTCTACCAGCAGTTGTCCCGTTTAGGACAAGAGTTTGGGGAGCCACCTGGGACATGGGTCATTTCACTGCCAAATGTCCCAGCTAAAATCCCACTGTCCACCAAAAGCCCCTCTGGGCTCCCCCTTGCTGCAATGAACATTGCCGCACACAGTGCCTCCTCATCAGGCTGCCAGCTTGTGGAGGGCAAGGGATGCTGGGGGCCTTCTCGGCACTCCAAACAGTGACTGGCACAAAGTAGGCATTTAATAAATCAAAGGCGAGAGTGACTCCGAAGCAGCCCTTGTACTCCAAATATAACCTTCTGTAAAGAGAACGCCCCTGGGGGCAGGGACGGGATGCCCGAATGCCCCACTGGGGCACAGACAGTCACCCCCCTTGCTGACCTCAGCAGGCCCATGAGCGTCAGGTCTGAGCCCCAAACCTGAAGGTTTTTTCCATGATACCACAAAGACTCTAATGTAAGAGTAAATATTAATATTGAAGCTATTCTTATCTCTGCGGCCCTACTCAAGGCCAGAGAAGGAAAAGCTGCAAAAACATCAGAGGATAAAATATGGGTGTAGAAATAGGAGCCGGGCCAGCGGCGCCGCCGGGGACCGGGGAGCTTCAGGAACAAAGTGCTCCTCTCGGGGACCACGACCTCTGGGGCGGCTCTGCAGCGTCAGCACGTCGGCCCCCTCGGTCCCACTTTTCTCCTCCATAAGAGGACGGGTCTGGATGAAAGTCTCTAAAACATCCTTTCTGGCTCCAATATCCTGCGTCCTCTGCATTTATTGAGGAAGTCGTTTTCAACGGCGTTAATTTGCTGAGAATTAGAGACAATAAAAATAGCTGCCATTTATATAGCACAGCAAGATTTGAAAGTTCTTTACATCCATATCTCGCTGCATCTTCACAATCATCCTGTGATTATTATCCCATTCTTACAGATGAGGAAACTAAGGCAGGATCGGTTAAGTGATATAACTAGTGTCAAAGATCAGATTTAAACCCATGTTCTCCTAAGGCTCTCTAAAATGATTTCTACTCTATCAAGGGTTTTCAATCTTTCGTATGTGTGCCCTTTTGTACCCAGAAGGCCCCTCTGTCAGGCTGGTAAAGCCTCTGGCTCCCTTCTCAGAGCTTTTTAAAAATACATCAAATAAATGTGTAAACTTCCAAAGGCAACCAAACATTAGTGAAAATAAAGGTGTGATACGGTTTCCATTCCTTCAAATGTATAACTGATGTCATATTGCGCACCTTCTCAATGGCTGGGGAAGCTGGAAAGGGAGGGGAAAAATTGGAACTAGAAATTTTAAAAAGGAACATTAAAGTATATGTCAGCTGGGGAGGCGTACGGGAGATGGGAGGGAGGAAAAATGTGGAATAAAGGTTTTGCGAGGGTGAATGTTGAAAATTATCTATGCAAATGTTTTGGAAAAAAGCTTCAATAAAAATGAAATAAAGTATAATTATTTTTTAAAAATAAGAAATATTCTTTTTCTTTTTTTTTCTTTCTTTTTTTTTTTTTTTTTGAGGCTGGGGTTAAGTGACTTGCCCAGGATCACACAACTAGGAAGTGTTAAGTATCTGAGACCAGATTTGAACTCAGGTCCTCTGAAATATTCTTTTTCTATGCAAGTTCACAGACCCAGCCGAGGTTAATATAGTCCTGGTTAAGAACTGCAGCCCTGTACCCACGTCTCCCTGTATTTACAGGAGCAGGGAAGTTTCTCTGGCACAGAGAAGAAGGCAGAAGACAGTGTGAGGGCCACACCTGGGAGGTGAGCAGTGCTGGCCCTGCAGAATCCGAGGGTCCCGCTGCTCTCCCGTCGGAGGCCACAACTACTGGAGGAGGGAAGCTTCAGTCCCAGGCACTCAGGGGCTCCGCACAAGCCGGTCACCATCACCCTCACTTCTTGCTAGTGCCTGGCATCAGTGTGGGGCCGAGACACGGAGAAGGCTGCCCGTCCTTCATGGGGACCAAGGATGCCGCAGGTGAGACACTGACTCACACACGGGTCGGATTAAGGGGGGGGGGGGGACAGAACAGTACAGAGCCAGCAGGTTCCCCCCGAGCCACGGTGGCAAGACAAAGGTCAATGGGACCAGGCAGCTAGGACCACGGCTGGCCTCGGTCTGGGAGGTCCACCAAGCTCTCCAGAGCGCCTGCACTGCCCTTGGGATGCTCTGTTCATTCTCTGGCTTCTACCACAAGTCTTCGCCTCCTGGGATAAGACCTCCCCCAAGTCACAATGGGCTTGCATGCACACACACATGCACACACACACACACACACATATGCACTCACATGTGCACTCACACACACACTCAAGGAGCTGGTGCACAGACAAAGAGGAGATAGCCCGGCCCTAGGTATCTCTGGGTATTCACCTGCCAGGAAGAAGAGCAGTCGGCTTTCTCCTTTTGCTGTTTTGGGGCACTGAGACACGTGGGGGATGGTCTCAAAGGAAGCTGAAATATTCTGGGGAGTTTCCCCGAGGGAGCAGAATGCCAAGCTGGAGGGGACTTGGATTTTACCCGATCAGCTCTTTTATTCAACTACTGAGGCACAGAGGGACTAACGACCTCCTGAAGTCCCTTGGCCATCTGGGCCCTCCACTGGAAGATTCACATTCAAGTCTTCCCCTCACCACTCACTGCCCGCACTGCCTCCAAGCACTTGGGAGGAAAGTGACCACAATTCCCCGCTCCCCATCTGAAGCTCCCTTTAAAAGGAGGCTCTCAGGCCTTCTTGGGTCCCGGCCTCTTCTGAGAAGGTTCTGAAATGCCTAGCACAAAATCCATGGGATTACAAGGCAAGTCAATTATACTGGAACCCAGTTATCAAAATACTTCCCATTCTAAAGTTTGCCGACTGTGGGCTGGGAATTCTGCAAATTTTCCAAGGAGCCAACCCCGGAGGAAGCTGGCACTATGGGCGGACTGTCAATGAGGATCTGCAAACTCGTTGGAACTGGGAGAAGGAAATGATTGAACCTACTCTCCCTACATGCAAGACCCCCCCCACCTGCCAGAGCCCATTCCCCCCCCACCTGCCAGAGCTCCCTGCCATGAGGGACCCCAAGGAGAGCATAACAGGAAGCTCCCAGAGTCACCGGGACATTAGAGCAGCTCTTCTTTTAGCTGCAAACAAGACAGATGTCCATTGATTGGGGAACGGCTAAACAGCATGGGGCCCATCAATGCAGTGGAATATTACTGTGTCATGAGAAGCAGGGAGGACAGAGACTGAGGTTTGTGGGAAAATAGGAATAGCAGCAAAGTAAAGAAAGAGAAACTAGGAAAACTACTGACTGGGGGAAATGCCGCAGCAACAACAACAACAAGGCTCCAATTACAGGCTCTGCCATCATCTAAAGTTCTTCACCACCTGGCCTCCTCTCTCTCCACATTGTTCTTACTTCTCTCCCCTCCATGGATTCCAGGGCTCAGCCATCCTGGACTTCTGGGGCTCTCCATCTCCCCCCTCCCTGTCTTTGTCCTAGCTTTCATGCCTGGGATGCTGTTCCTCCTCCCCTTCATGTCCCAGAATCCCTGGCTTCCTCCAAGATTCAGCTTCTTTTGAAAGTGTTTCCCAGTCTGCCAACTGCTGACACTCTCCCCTCCAAAGTCACTTATACCTCCTCAGTATATTCCTGGTATATACTTGTTTTCTCCCCCTGTAGGCTTTTTTGCATTTTCTTTGTACCCTCCCCCCCCCCCCCACTTAGCACAGCTTATCTCTCTCTCTAACTTCCACCCACTGCTCAGTTGTCCAGTCTTCTTCATTCCACTCCAATATCCCTCAGAGCATCCACCCCTTCTCTTCTTTCCTCCACCGTCATTCCGAATCCCGACTAATTGCAATAATCTTACCCAGATTATTGCAAAAGCCTCCTAAATGGTGTCCCCATTTTATGTCTCTCCATTCTCCAGCCTATCCTCATAGGTACAAATTTCAAATGGATATTCTTATAAAAAAGAGCTTACCATATCACCCACTCCACTCAAGTACTTTCGATGGCTCCCTACTGCCCCTCGGATAAAATACAAAATCTTCAGCCTGCATTTAGGGCCCTCAAAAATCTGGCTCCCACCCCTATTAGGTAATTTTTTATTTTAATAGATAAATAATAATTTCAATAAGTTAACATTCATTTTTGGTAAATATTCATTTAATATTAGGTAATACCATTAAGTATCACCTAAGAGTAAATTAGGTAATTTAAAGGAGTTTACTAAATGTAATTTTCCTAATGGTGCAGACCTGACCACGTCCCTCCCCCAACTCAGTAAATTCTACACATGCCCTATTACTTTTAGAATCCAATATGAACACCTCTAATTAACTTTTAAATCTCCCTCAACCTGGCTCCTTCCTACCCTTCCATTATCTCACATATTCCTCCCCTTTCTATGTTCTGTGTTGCTTCCATACTAGCCTCCTCGGTATTCTGTACACACAGGTGCCCCATCTCCAGGCACTATCCATAGATGTTCTCTATTCTCACGTCTGCATCCCTATTTAAAAGCCATTTCCTACATAAAGCCTTTCCTTCTCCCCATCAGCTTCCCAGAACAATCTTGTTCTCATTTTGAATGTATTGGGTAGTGCCCGGTCCTCAGTAGGCCCTTAATAAATGCTTATTGATTGATTAATTGAATTATACGAGGAAAACTGGTTTCTAAAGAGCCAGCTATAAAGAACACCGAACCATGAAGATGTTCAAATTCACATTAGTGACTTGCTTTTAAATGACTCTTTTACAGTTCAAGTGAGAAGAATGTCTGGCCCCGAGTTATCAGGAGGGCCTTAGAGGGAGATTAGGAGCCATGTACCAAGACTTACCACGAAAAGGAGTCTAATTCTCTCCTTTAGATTGTTAAACTCTAGGATACCACCCCAAAAAATTAAATTCCATCATCAGGCGTTTCATTAAACATCAGATAATTACTAAAACAACATTTGGGAATAACTTAATAGGTATACAAACAGGATCAATTTTTTTTTTCCAAAGAAATAACTTTTTAAAAATCAAGCTGCTTTCTAATTAACTGAAAATGATTTCATCAATAAAACAATTACTTTCCAAATAATCGTTGAAACTTCCTAGGAGTCTTTAGGTATTTAATCGCCATCTCATCTGGTAGCAGGAGTGATACTACATAGATATCCATTTTCCAGAAATGTTTATTGCAGAGCTAACATTCTGTCAGCAGTTCCATTAGAAGGACGAATGGAAGAGCAGGATTCAGGGGGGTTGTGTATTTAGCTAATTTCTTTGCTCTATCATTCACTAAGACAGGGAAGGAAGGGACAGAATTAGCTTGTGTGGTAACATACTGAATCTAGGTCCCTTTTTGTCCAAATGCAAACCACCTGTCAAGGTCCTGAAACCATTGATTTTAAGATCCTTTGACCTGTGGCCCAGACACCTCTGAGAAAACAAGATAGGAAGCAGCAGTTTGTCAAAGGAACAGCTGCCTACAATCACCATTGCTCAGAATTTTGGCTCGGCTTTGTCTACCAGCTCCGTAGGCTGACCCCAACCCAGAGGACAGGACATTTCCTGGGCACCCCCAGAATGCTTAGAGCCACATGCTCTCACATGGTAACATCTCACCTGTCTCTCTGGCTTTTCTTTTATCCAACATAAGTGGTTGTAGAGCCACAGCATAAGCTCCAGTTTTAAAAAGACCAGCTCTGTTCTGGGAGCTTCCTCTGCTTTTCTGTGCTGCTTATAGATGGGAAAAAAGCTGGTGCCCTCATCAGGACTGCTGCCTACCGGCTACCCCCCTTACCTCCCTCCCTTGCCTATGTAGGTACCACTCAGGAAAACCAAATGATGTTGGAAATATCGGAAATCTGTGTGCACCCTTCCTTACAAGGAGCACGTGCTGGTGGGCACATATCATGCCTGAATTTCCTCTGATGGCTCCCCAGGCCAAAATAACAGTGAAAAGAGAAGAAAGGAGCTCGCTGCACAGGGCAGACCGTATAATTTGAACAGAGACGGGAGGGAAGGCAAGGCTATTC
This sequence comes from Sminthopsis crassicaudata, assembly GCF_048593235.1. NCBI lineage: Eukaryota > Metazoa > Chordata > Mammalia > Dasyuromorphia > Dasyuridae > Sminthopsis > Sminthopsis crassicaudata. The sequence goes on along the minus strand of NC_133620.1, from coordinate 13,824,131 downwards.
AGTTGCTATTTTGATTCATCTTTCCTATCAAAGAAAATGATCTCCAAATTGAAAAGATCTGGGTAAACACAGCTAAGGCAGCCACGAGCCTGAGATTGGGGAGAAGATAGACAGAACAAACACGTACCTTCTCTCACAGAGCTTAAATCCCCAGACCCAGATGCATTACATCTGCCGAAATGATTATGGAGCGGTCGGCGGTAAGCTGAAGAACGATGAAGAAGATAAGAGCCAGCCCGAGTCGGGAGATGGCAAATATCACCTCAGTTTTCAAAAGGGGGGGAAAGGTTACTTCCAGAAACTACAGAGAGCTAAGCTGGGTATCAATCTCCAGCAGCAAAGTTTTCAAAGGATGATTTGTAAGGATTTAGAAAGGTGAGCAGAGAGCACCAGGGGCCTTGTCTGATATGGCTACTGAACTGAGAGGCAGAGAAAGTGTTTGGATTTCAGCAAGATCCGATGATGTTCTCCTGGACAACATAGGGAAACGTTGGGGGTAGTACAGGCCTTTGCAAGAGGGTGGAGCGGTCATATCTTAAAAATGTTGGAATGTCCTCCCTTCTCTCCTCCGTTTCCAAGAATCCCTGGCTTCTTTGCTTCCAAACACAGCTCAGGTGCTCCCTCCTGCAATAGATCTTTCTCGATTCCCAGTGGTTAGCGCCCTCTCCTTCTTGAAATTATTTTATACTCCTTTGTAGTTCCCTTTGTTCAATTTTCCCAATAGAATGTAAGCTCTTTGAGGGCAGGGACTATTTCCTTTCTGTTTTTTTATTCCCACTGCCTATTGGAATAAACGGGAGCCACCGGTCAGTGGCAGCTGGAGGTCTAACTTAGGATCTCTTCCTGTGAGAGGAGAATGATGATACAAGGAGGCTGAGAGGCCGGTGTGCTGTCTGACCTCCCTCCTCTTCCCTCTGTCTCCAATTTATCTCATTCCCCATCCACAAACAGCACCTGAGTCAACAAAGGCTGCCCCGAATCTCCTTCAGATACTGTGATCCACAGCTGGGGAGACTCGGGGAATTGACCTGCCCCTTCACCCAGGCATTGTCCTTAACAACTTCCTAGCACACATAGTATTCAGGTCATATTAGGATCACAGATAAAGTCATTCAATAGCAAGAATTGGATCAAATGAGAGAATATTTGTAAAGTGCTTGTCACAGTGCCTGGCACGTGATAAGCACTATGTAAACATTATTATTATTATTATTACTATTACTATTATTATTATTAAGCAATGAATAGTCCGAACACTGTGCTAAAGACTGAAGGTAGAAAGATAT
>NC_133620.1:13760345-13817845 GCF_048593235.1 Sminthopsis crassicaudata | reverse complement strand
AACATTATCAGATCTCAACAGCATTCAGAGATATCCTCTGAAAATAGGATACCCTCCAGCTTTGCTGGCCCAGCATTCTTCTCTCTTCCTGGATCTGGCAGCTTAGATTCCCCCATGGTTCCCTCTCCTCCTCTCCTTGAAACTTCTGAGTCTCTTGAATCTTCCTCCACTGCAGCTAGATTCAGTGGGAAGTATCATCCTGGTCTTTGGCCCATCGCCGGCTTTGAGGAGAGCTGCCTCTGTTCTCCCTGGACCTGAGGAGCTGCTGGCAGCCTCCATACCTAACAATGGTTTTGATCAATAGGCTTCGACCTAGACTCTCCGTCTGCCTTTGCTGGCATCTGACTCATTTGTTTGATCTCCTCGTTTCTGGGCATCCCAGACAGCTCAGGATTCCAGCATCTCTTCCTCTTCAGAAAGTAATCAGTACAAAATGCCAAGGTCTCAGGGACCACCTTGCCACAGATCCCTTCCATCAACTTCCTGCCCTTTGGAGTGGGATTAGGATGGATAGACCATACTCCAGACCCTGTCTTGGGTATTTTCTTTTTTGCTGCCCTTTGCTATCAAGAGCAAAAGTCACTGGCTTCTTAATTAGCCTCTCAGCTCCTCTGCCTCAAGTCAATACATGTTTATTAAGCCCCTATTTAGTGCCAAGGAAACCAGGTGGAGCTAGGTCAACCTAGGGAAACCTAAGTTCAAACCTGACCTCAGGCACTTACTAGCTATGTGACCCTGGGCAAGGCACTTAACCCTGTCTGCCTCAGTTTCCTCATCTGTCAAATGAGCTGGAGAAGGTAATGACAAATCACTGCAATATCTTTGCCAAGAAAACTCCAGATGGGGTCACAAAGAGTGGGGCATGATTGAAATGAGTGAACAACAACATGTGCCAGATATATGCTAAGTATTTGAGATACAAAGGCAACATTTAAGCAATTCCTGCCCTCAAGGAACTCACAGTCTACTGGGGTAGACAACATGTCAGTGACTATGTGCCAACAAGATACATACAGGATAACCTGGAGACAATCTCAAGGAGAAGGTCTGTGGATGACAAGAAGACTGGGAAAAGTTTCTTGCAGATTTTTAGCTGAGACTGCAGATTGTAGCTGAAGCCAGGGGAGCCAGGAGACATAGCTGAAGAGGGAGCCAGGTATGGGGAATTGTGCTTGTTTGAGGAACAGCATGCAGGCCAGTGTCTCTGGATCGAAACGTGTGGGGGGGTGTCAGAGGACTGGAAATGCAGGAAGCGGGGAAGATTATGAAGGGCTTGGAAGCTAAAGAGATATTAGAGGCAAAAGGGAGTTTATTGAGTAAGGGGTGACATGATCAGACTTGTGTTTTAGGAAAATCCCTCAGCAGTTGATTGGAGGATGAATTGGCATAGGGAGAGATTTGAGGCAGGTAGACCCACCAGCAGCTTTCAATAGTCCAGGTGTGAGTTGAGGAGGTTCAGCACCAGGATGAGAGCCATGTCAGAGGAGAAAAAGGGGTTATTTGAAAGATGCTATAGAAATGAAGCTGACCAAAAGTGCTGCAGAGGTGAAACTGATCAGAGATGCAAAGAGGTGAAAGTGACCAGAAATTTGCAGAGGTGAAACTGACCAGAGATGCCTCAGAGGTGAAAGTGAGCAGAGATGTGCAAAGGTAAAAATGACCTGAGATGCTACAAAGGTGAAAGTAACCAGAGATGCTGCAGAGGTGAAAATGACCAGAGATGCTACAAAGGTAAAATTGACCAACAATGTTGCAAAGGTGAAAGTGATCAGAGATGCTGCAAAGGTAAAACTGACCAAAGGTGCTCCATCTCTGGTGAAATCAACAGACCTTGTGACATACTGAATATGGGTAGGCAAGAGAGAGTGAAGGAGAGAATACTGGGATAACGCCAAGGCTATAAGACTGAGGGACTGGGAGGATGGGGGTATCTTCAAAAGTAATAGGAAAGTGAGGAATGAGAGAGTTTTGGGAGGGGAAAAATAATGAATTCAGCTTTGGACAAATGGTGCTAAAGATGTCTACTGAGCGTCCAGTTCACAGTGCAGTAGAATAAAAATTCCATTTAGAGTCAACTCCCCTCAGGAGTTACCTTCATTCTATTCAGTCTATAGTTATGATGTAGTCCTCTTCACACTATCTCTGACATTAGACTGTAAGCTCTCTGAGGGTAGAGGCTGTATTTTTGTTTTTTCTTTACCCCCCCCCCCCAGTGCACAGCATAGTGCCTGGCAGTGTTGGCACTTAGTGGTCTGTTGATTGATCATGTACCTATTTAGATAATATTGTCTTCCATTAGAATGTAATGTCCTTAAAAAAAAAAAAGTTAAGTTCCTTAAAGACCTTTTGTTTGCTTTTTCTTTATATCCCCAGGACTTAGCAGAGTGCCCAGAATACCATAAGTCCTTAATAAATGCATAATTAATTGAGTGGATTTAAATCTCACTTCTGCTACTTATTTTGTGTAACATTAATCTATCTCTAGATCTCAGTGTTCTCATCTATAAAATCAGGTGGTTGAACTCAATGGTCTCTGAGATCTTTTTCTTATTCAAATCTTGTAATGAACTTATTAATCACCTTCTATATCCCTATTCCTATGTGATAGCTGGAGATATCAAGATGGGAAATTATATAGTCTTTCTCCTTAAGCTACCTTCCCAGGGCTGACATGTCTTAGAAGCTTTCTATTATGAACTAACAACTCCATGGGAATATAGTCAGCCAGATCAATCCCTTCCTTCTCAGGCACCTAAAAAGTTGTTCTAAGTCTTAGACCTGGAATACCAGCATTTCTGGATCTAAGACTTTCTTTTTATTTTGGATGAGTGGTAAAGAAGGAGAGGGACAAGTTCATTCAGCATCCTCCTGGGTTTCTAATGTCCCTTGTCACACATCAGATGAGCTGTCAATAAAAACCAGGCCAGACAATAATGATATAATCATCCGAAATGATGTTGACTGACAGCAGAGTCAGTCAATAACATTGTTGCAAAGTGAAAAAGAGTAACTTCAGGGGGCTTATAATCTAGTTGCAAACATTATGGGAGCTACTGGAAACAAAGTTGGGGAATAACTTATTAATTCAAAAACAAACTACTTAATAGAGATTCACTGTTCCACATACAACCTTCTTTTTCCATTCTTTACATATGGAAACATTCATGTCTACAAATTTGTCAGGTTTAAAAGGAAAAAAAAAAAAAAAACAAAAACAAAACATAAAAGCAGGAGAAACAAGATGGCAGCACGCCAAATGTTTAAGCGAATGATTCCAATGGACTGTTCCGCCATCTTGGTTCCAGGAACAGAACAAGGATTCAGCCAAGAGCATAGATCAGTGCGAACACTCCAGGAAGGCTTCATAGACATGGGCTGCTTGTATGGGATTTAGGGCTGGGAGGCAGCTTGTCAATCTTTTCCTCTCCCCCTCCATTTTGGAGATGATCAGAAAATGCAAACAACTTACCACACATGGCACTAATAGTGGATCACAAAGACAGAATATGTTCCCCAGCTCTCCTGGCTCCCACGCTACCTGCTGGACCTTGTGGATGGTGCAATCTGGACAGGAGAAGAGAACCAGTTAAGTAATCCGGGTAAAGAAAGGAAGGTCCCCAACTAAGCACTGGCAAGAATAGCTGGGGCTGCTTTGTAGAGAATGCTGGAGATGATCCCTGTAGAATGTAAGCTCTGTGAGGACACAATATTGTTTTGTTCTTATGATGATGTCTTTGTAGTCCCAGCATCATTAACATGAAAAGAACTTAAAGAATGCTGGCGGGGTTGGGTTTAGAAGCTACTGTGGGTTTCCAAGCAAGGGGGGGACACTGTGAAAGTTCGATTTTGAGGAGATTCATCCTGGTAAACTGGAGGAGATCAAGTACTTTCGTTTCTTTAAAAACAAACAAACAAACAAACAAAAAGGAGTGGAATGAGGAAAGGGGAAAACACACAGCAGGAAAACCAACTCAGGTGTTTCCTTGGGAAGGCTTGAGCGTGCACAATGCCTGCTTTTCTTCCAGGGGCAAGAGGATTCTTGGGGAGCAGCCACTCGGCATGTATGTGCAGCTTGGTGGCAGCTACCGAACACACTCGCTTGATTGATTGTGGCCCTGGAGCACAAAGCCCGCCCTCGCGCCAAGCTTCACACAAATGCCTCCTTCACGCCCACATGGACTGGCATGCACAGCTCCAACTGACACTGGGGGAGAAATGCCCCTCCCCACCTGAAAGCTGGCACTCTTGGTTTCCTGCCTTCCTGAGCCCCATGGGCCCAAGGCAGGAATGGGGCTCCTTCCATAACCTCTGCCTCCCCACCCTGGCTCAGGCTGGGGTTGAGGCAGGATCTCTTTGGGAAAGAGACGGACAGAAGGAAATGAATTCTGATGGGACTGAAGGCTGATCTGAAGGGACCTCTCTGATTCATGACGACTTTCAAAGGCTGGCACATTTTCCCCTCATTAATGGACCATCAAACATCCCTGTAAGTCCCTGTATTCAGGGATAAGTCAGTAAGTCAGCCAAAATAAACATTTATCGAAAGCCTACTGTTTGCCAGGCACTGGGGATACAAAAAGAAGCAAAACCCACCTTCGAGGAGCTCCCCCTCTAATCATTATTTATACACTAGTAATCAATCATTATTATGCTTTGCTCATTAGACTATGGCACATCTTGACTGGATGTCCCAGAGACAGCTTAAACTCAGCAGGTTTAAAACTGAACCTAACATCTTTCCCCCATGCCCTCTCTGATTTCTCACTCTCCTGCTCCACTGAGGGAACCACCACCCTCCCATCCCCCTTGGGAGTTATACTCTTCTTCTCATACTCAATTATCCCCTGGATCCAGCCTGCTGCCAACTTCTGTGATTTTTACCTTCACAACATCTCTGTTCAAGTTCCCTTTTCTCCAGGGCCACCAACTACCAGCCTGGTACAGGCCCTAGTTACTTCACATCTGGATTATTGGTTGGTGTTGATCAAAAAGGAATGGGAGACAGGAATCCTGAGTCATTGGAAAGTGAAAAGGTTGGGAAAAAAACAAGAAAGCAAAAAAAAAAAAAAGAGGGAAGGAGAAAAGGAAGAAGGAAGGAAGAGAACAAGAAAGCAAGGAAGAAAGGAAGGAAGAAAAGAAAGAAAGATAAAAGGGGAAAAGAGAAAGAAAAGGAGAAAAAGAAAGGAGGAAGGAAGGAGGGAAGGAAGGAAGGAAGGAAGGAAGGAAGGAAGGAAGGAAGGAAGGAAGGAAGGAAGGAAGGAAGGAAGGAAGGAAGGAAGGAAGGGAGGGAGGGAGGGAGGGAGGGAGGATGGAAATATGGTACAATGGAGAGATCACTGGCTCTGGAGTTAAAAGACCTTCTAGCTTTGAATCCTTCCTGATTCTATATAACTTTTATAACTTTCGACAAGTTCCCTGATATCCTTGGGACTCAGTTACCCCATTTGTAAAATGAAGAGATTTGACTCAATGAGCTCTGAGGTCTCTTCCAGCAATTAATCAATGAGACTGTCTCCAAGAAAGCCCTAAAAGGGGAGTAGGGAGGACAGAAGGAGGGACGGAGTAGGAGAGCTGCCTGTAGAACCTGCCTGGCTCCTGTCTATGGACATGATGTGAGGACCCATTGGACCAAAAATATCTCCCTCATCGGCTGGCCACGGGTGAATAAAATTTTCTGCCGTGAAATTGAATCCGGGCTCCAGAGGTAAGGCATCACTGTCCAAGAGACTAAGAGTAAGAGTCTTTCAGCCCTAAATCCCATCACCCCATGAAATGTAATGCCAGAACTCCAAATGTATTTGAGATGCTTTTTAACCCTTGCTCATAGACTAACCTCTGAAGTTGCTCTATTTCTTCATTTCTGAGGGGGTAGAAAGGGGTGTATCCCGGAACCCCTTCTAAGGCAGCTCTATTTAGGGCACAGGAACCTTGGGTGTATAAAAAAGAATCCTCTCGGGGCTTCCTTAAATAGAAGCTCACCTGGATCCCACAGAAGCATTTGTTTATAGATCATCAATTATTTGATAGGGAAGCAGGCCTGGAGGGAGACAGGTAGGAACAGAGGATGCTTAGGCTGGAAGAAATAAAAAGTCTTGGGAGGGACAAGATCTCTGTTTTCAAGTATTTGAAGGGCTGGCTGCTTCTAATTCTTCAGCAAAACTGAGTCCCATGTTAGGAAACAGTTGCTATCAGAGCCCAATTAAAAGTGTCATGTGCCCAAACAGGCAGTGAGTTCCTTGTCGGTGGAAGTCTCCAAGAACTAGCTAAATCTCCACAAGTTGGGTTTTCCTTGCTGGGTGGAGAGGGGGGAGTGCCAGGTCAGAGAATCTTTAAAGTTCCTTCCCATCTTTAAAGCCCATGACCCTATAATAAACAGCAAAGTCCTTTGACTCAAGAGCCAGTGATTCCCCCGTACCATACTCCTCTCTTCCTTCCTTCCTTCTTTCCTTTCTTCCTTCCTCTCTCCCTCCCTCTTTTCCTTCTCTTCCTTCCTTTCCTTCCCTCCTTTGTCTCTCCCTCTTTTCATCCCTTTTCCCTTCCCTCCCTTCCTCCCTTCTCTTTTATTTCCCACCCTTCCTCCTTCTTCTTTCCTTTCTCCCTCCCTCCTTCTCTCCTTCTTTCCTTCCTTCCTACCTTCCCTCTCTCTTTGCCCTCAGTAATTATATACTTCTTGAGGTGGGGAGGGCTATGAACACACACACACGCACACACACACATACACACACACCATTAAAATGGCAGCCAGGTCCCAGATTCTCCCAGATCAGATGCTCCTGTTCCATCCAGTCCACTAACTCCATGAGGAAGGAGCCTTCATAATTTCCAAGTCCTGGTCCCCCCCCCCCCCCCCAAGGCCGATCAAAGGGACCAGTCATTCTCCATCTCTGCCGGCTCACCTGCAGCCGTGAATGCAAAGGCTGATAAGCACTCGGCCACTTTTTGCAGAGCAGCTTTGAATTCCTTGTCCCTGAAAAATCAATTTTCAGCTAATTCTCTGCGGCTCTTTCTGTGCCGGCGGCTGAGATTTCACTGGGCACAGGATGAACATCCAGGGAACAAAAGGGAACCAGACAAGGCTGAGGCAACAACGCCAGGAATTGAGGCTTTCCCCGGCCCTGGACAAACCAAAGGGCAGGCTGGCCCCCTTCTAACTCGGGTCCTCTGGGGAGCACTGCCCTGCAGGGGTGAGAGCCCACATCTGGGGCAAGAGACCAGAGTTCAAGCCTTGCCTCTTACCCAGACTCTGTGCCAAGTCCCTTATCATCATCTTGGTGCCCGAGGTGACTCTTTAATTATAAATTATTCCTAAATAAATAAATTCCTACATTTGGTGACAGGAGCTTCCATAACTGGACTCTCCTATCTAAATGAAATCAAAGATCTGGGCCAGGCAAAAATAATGCAGTTGTCAGAGTTTTTGTGACAAAGACACATTTTTCGCTTGTGTTTCTAGTAAAAGGTATTTATATAAACTCCAAGAGGGATGAGAACGGCTCAATTTTGTCTCGCTGTCCCCAGGACGTGGCACCCAGAGCACTTAGTGGATAAGTTCTGTCTGCTTAATAAATCCGGGCTGGTTGATTGATGGTTGAACCAACCTCCCCGGTCATTACGGCCTCAACGTCCCCATGCCAAATTTTCAATTGATGGAGCTTGAAGAGAATTCAGAGAGATGTGAGAAGACTTGCCTGAAAAAAGCTAACAGAGGCAGAGGGGCGGGTTATGTGACCCAGAAGTCCTCAGAAATCCCTCTCCTATGTACGGGCTGGGATTCCACTTATTCTTCTACATGCACCTGGGGTCCACCGTGCGAGGGCTGCCTCCCACAGGGCCTGACGCACAGAAGGCACTGAAAAAATCCCCATCCACTGACAGCCCCACTTGGCAGATGATGAAACACATCTCCAATCAGGGAAGATGGGGAAGTCATTGGGAATAAGAGGGTTGGGGTTTTTTAATATCAATAGAACATTTATGTTTTTAAAAGTGATCCCTCAAGGAATAATCCAGGGTTAGAAGCATATAGTTCCTAAGTTAAGACTTGCAAATTATTAACGAACATATGAAAGAACATGCCAAGTCATTAATAATATGAGACACATAAATCAAAACCACCCGAGGTCACCCGTGTGAACTTGGGCAGGTTACATCAACACGCTGAGGGACCTCAGTCTCCTCATCCACAGAATGGGGGGGCTCTACTAGATTGGGGCTCTTAAATGGATCTTTTGGCCAAAGACCCCTTGGCACTTTGGAGGAGCCTATGGAGTCCTCAGAATAATGTTGTTAGATACATAAAATAAAATACATTGGATAAAGGAAATCAGTATATGTGTGTGTGTGTGTGTGTGTGTGTGTGTGTGTGTGTGTGTGCGTGCGTGTGTGTATGCTGTCAAAATATAAGGAGAAAAAGAAAAGTTCAGAGAAAGCCCTTTCTGGCTCTGAACTTTTGATCCTACTTTGATGGTTCTATGAGCTTCCTAATGCCAGTACCCTCTCCCACAGCATCCCCTCCAGCTGTTCCCATCCTACACATCCTGCCCAAGACTTCCTGTCTACACTCCAGAAATGGTCTCTACCTACCAAAGATCTCCTTGGCATTTTTTCCCATTTACCAAGGCAACCTCGGGGCTGCCCATTTGGACCTTTTCCTCATGTCCATCTGACCCTAATATCGGGGCTGGCATCTTTTCAACTCTGCTTACACAAAGTTTGATGAAAGAGGCTTCCAGATGTCATTTTCTTTTCATCTTTCCCATTTCCTCCAATTTGTTGTTCTAATCATTTCCTAAATTTGTTGCTGATTATGACCTTTGTCCTGACTAGTACAGGATCTGATTGCACACAGACTGCTAATTACAAAATAATTCCCACATCAATAATCAGTTGTTTCTTGTTTCTTGGGGAAAAGGCAATTTCTTTTTCTCTCTTTTTCTTTCTTTTTTTCTCTTCCTTTCTCTCTCTCTCTCTCTCTCTCTCTCTCTCTCTCTCTCTCTCTCTCTCTCTCTCTCTCTCTTTCTCCCTTCCTTCCTTCTCTTTTTCTTTCTTTCTTTCTCCCATTCTTTCTCTCTCTTTCTTTCTTTCTTCCTCTCTTTTCCTTTCTTCCTCCATTTCTTTCTTTTTCTTTCTTCCTCTCTTTCTTTCTCTCTTTCTTTCTTCTTCTTTCTTTCTTCCACTCTCTTTCTTTCTCTCTCTTTCTTTCTTTCTTTCTTTCTTTCTTTCTTTCTTTCTTTCTTTCTTTCTTTCTTTCTTAAAAATCTACTGGACAATAATAATAATAATGGCAAACATATGGTGCTTTAAGGTTTGAGAAGTGCTTTACAAATATTTTTATATCCATCTTTTACAGAAGAAGTGGGCGAAGTGAGATGTTTCAGGGCATATGCTTCATGAATCTGGACTAACTCAGGGGCTCTTAATCTGGGGTCAATGAATTTTTAAAAATATTTGTATAACTCTATTTCAACAATCAAGTCCACAAGCACTAATTAAGCATCCATTATGTGCCAGGTACAAAGCCAGGTACTGAGGATACAAAGCAAGCTCCAAGACCTGCCTTCAAAGAGCTTCCATAACAGGAGAGAGAACACAGAACCAGCTTTGCCGCTTCTTTGTCATTCCATATATTTAAAAGCATTCTCCTGAAAAGGGGTCTTTGACTTTCCCGGACTGCCACAGGGGCTCAAGCTACCAAGGGGAGGAAGGCTGAGGGTCCTTATTAACTTCCAAGTTGGGATTAAACCAATCTGCTCAAGCCCTTCGTCTGACAAGCTGAGATCTGGAAAGTCCATGTAGGGCAAAGGAGAAACTGAATGGACAGGTAAGCTGCAGGAGCTCCAGGGACTCAAGGAAAAAGCCAAAGGAGGACATGAGTTTGAGCATCCAGGTCCAGGTCAGGGCTGAAGATTCAAGCCAGAAGTGAAGGAAGCAGGTGAGAAAGGCAGGGCAGCCAGAAAAAGCCAGACAAGCATCTTGGGCAGAGTCACAGGCCAGTGCCGGCAGGAGCTGTGGGCCCTCCTGCCCAGCAGATAAGGGCTGACAGAGATGGGAGGCTCGCCAGGCTAGGCAGGGCTCAGTAGATGCTGGAGATTCTAGCAGGAGCCCAGACCGTCCAAGTGACTGTAAATCAAAGGTCAGCTGGGGTCAGGAGCCAGACCTGAGCAGGAATGTCAGAAATGGAATGGGTGGAGTAGGGAGGAGAGGCCAGGAGATGGAGATTCTCCAGCAAGCAGCTACTAGAACTATGGGCAAATGGATGGCTGCTATAGTTAGCCTTTGAAATAATCACAATTATTATAAACTAAGATTTATATAACACTTGCCATGTAGCAAGCACTGTCCTAAGATTTACAAATATTACTTATTAGGTCCTCATGACAGTCCTGAGAGGGAAGTGTTTTTATTAGCCCCATTTTACAGATGAGGAAACTGAGGTAAAGATGCTTTACCAGAGTCAAACGGCTATGAAATGCCTGAGGCTGAATTAGAACTCAGGATTTTCTGACTCCAGGCCCAGCCCTCGACTATATCATCTAACAAACAGCCCCAGCAATTTTGGTCTCTCCTGTTGGTGCCATGCATTCACTCCCCTTGACCATGCTGGTTGGTGCCAGGCCAGAGTCTTTGACTTAGCTCTGACTTAGCTCACTTTAGAATCAGCCAGTGTTTATAAGAAAGGGTGTGAGCTGTAGGGGGCAGGTTTGGGGTCAGTGGACGGGAGGATCTGAGAAGAACTTTTCCAGAGAATCCACCAGAACTGACATAACTACGTGGGGCTGCTTCATGCAAAGACAGCACAATCACATGCATTCTGAGGGGCTGAGAAGGGCCCTCCTGCCCCAGACCATTTGCCCCAACTTCCTCCCCTTGGCACCAGGGAGGCCCTTAAAGAGATTCTGCTCTTTTGGAAAGGAAGCATCGGGCAGTGGAGAGAACAGGGGATGTGAGGTCCATGCTAGCTAGTGCAATTCTTTGTAAACTTTAAGAGTGTTATATAAATGATAGCAATAGCAGCAGTCGGAGTAAGAATAGCAGTAGTAGTAACAGCAGCAACAGTAGTAGTAACTGTTGTAGTGGCAGCAACAGTAGCAACAATAATAGTAACAGTTATAGTAGCAGTAACAATAGCAATAGTAATTGTAACCATTGTAGTAGAAGTGGCAGTAATAGTAGCAGTAGCAATAACAGCAGTAACAAGAGCAGCAGCAGTAGCAACAGTAATAGTGGCAGTTATAGTAGCAGGAGCAGTAACAATAGCAACAGTAATTGTAACCATTGTAGTAGAAGTGGCAGTAATAGTAGCAGTAGCAATAGCAGTAGCAGCAACTGTAGCTAGAGCACAAATAGTAGTAGTACCAACAATAGTAGCAGGAGTCACAGTGGCAGTAATAGTAGAAGTGGCAGTAGCAGTAGCAGTAATAAAATGAGGGGCACTAGGTAGCACCATGGTTGAAATCAGCAAGATTCATCTTCCTGAGTTCAAATCCCACCTCAGATCCTTCCTCGCTGTGTGATCCTGGACAAGTCACTCCACTTTTGCCTCCGTTTTTTCATCTGTCAAATGAACTTGGGAGGGAAATGACAAACCACTCTAAGATCTCCCCCCCCCAAAAAAAAAAAAGGAATCACACAGTGTCAGACAGGACTGAAAAATGACTCCAAAAGTCAGTAGTAGTGGTAGTAATAGTGTACAACTAAGTGATGGGAGTAATAGTAAGAGCACCATAAGGGGGAGAGCATAGATCTAGAGCTGAAAGGGACCTTCCCTGGTCATCTAGTCTAACCCATTTTGCAGATAAGATCACAGGGTAGGAGGTGAACCCATGACCTCTTCTTGGGAAGCCATTGTTTTTTCTGCTCCATGTATTTCATCAGGATCACAGAGTTGAACGAGGGCGCTCACAGACTATCTGGTCCCAATAAAAGTCAAAGCAAATGTGCCCCATCACTCCAAGCAGGCACCCAGGCTTCTACTGAGGATCTAGGGATGGGGAACTCACTACCTCTCCCCCCTCCTGCTCTACTCCTTCTCATTGCCTTTGGAACTAAGCAACATATCTCAGCTTTCTTCCAACCTAAGACTGCAACATTTAAAAAGCTCAAGAAACACAGTTCTTAATTTTTTATTTTTATTAATCAGTGTTAATGTTATCATTACTATCAATCATTTATTGTCATTTTATTAATAATACTGGCATTTTGCCAATAAAAGAGTCAGCGACGATCTTAAATGATCCCGGTCCTGGCGATGGGCTCACAGCTTATATGGCCTTGGAAGACTGGGTGCTCCTGAGCATGGCAACCAACTCTGATTGGATAACAATTAATAAGAGAATGAATATTACAATGAGAAGGTGGGCTACATTACAATGAGGGTTTTGGGGTAGGTGACTTGGGCTACCCAAATCTTGGCCAAAGAGACTAATCCATTTCCATCTTAGGAAAGGGGGAATCCACATTTTCCCAGACCTGTCTGAGCAAATAAAATGAGTGGGAATCCACCCATTTGCCTAAAATTAGAATTTCTTTCTTTTTTTTATTTTCAAAACCTATGTATGCATGGATAATTTTTCAACTTTGACCCTTGCAAAACCCTTTGTTCCAAATTTTCCCCTCCTTCCCCCCACCCCCTCCCCTAGATGGCAAGTAATCCAGTATATTAAACTTAGAATTTCTTTACCATCCTTGGTTAGGTCTTAGCTTTTCTGGCTGGGTGAGTTTTTGAATGAGATTTCCCACACTAGTTGACTTGATAAGGATGAGGGAGAAAAGGGGGGGGAACCCCTAGTCCTCACTTAATATTTAGTTATTCAATACAGGAGAGAAGTAATCATTTCTTTCAAAGACAGCTACTGAGCCCCCCAATTACTGCTTGCTCTGGATGAATTTATCAAGCTAACTTTAGCAAGATCCTGAGAGAATGGGCCACAAAACTGATCAGTTTTGATGGAGCTAAGAGAGAGAAAGAGGGGCTACAAAAAGTTTTCAAACTGTGCATACCCTTTGATCCAGCCATGCTACTACTAGGCTTATATCCCAAAGAAATACTAAAGAGGGGAAAGGGACCTGTATGTGCCAAAATGTTTGTGGCAGCTCTTTTCGTAGTGGCTAGAAACTGGAAGATGAATGGATGTCCATCTATTGGAGAATGGTTGGGTAAATTATGGTATATGAAGGTTATGGAATATTATTGCTCTGTAAGAAATGACCAGCAGGAGGAATACAGAGAGGCTTGGAGAGACTTACATCAACTGATGCTGAGTGAAATGAGCAGAACTAGGAGATCATTATATACTTCAACAACAATACTGTATGAGGATGGATTCTGATGGAAGTGGATATCTTCAACAAAGAGTTAATCCAATTCCAATTGATCAATGATAGACAGAAACAGCTACACCCAGAGAAGGAACACTAGGAATTGAGTGTAAAATGTTTGCACTATTGTCTTTCTACCCAGGTTACTTATACCTTCAGAATCCAATTCTTCCAGTGCAACAAGAAATTTGGTTTTACACATATATATTGTATCTAGGTTATACTGTAACACATGTAAAATGTATGGGATTGCCTGTCATCTAGGGGAGGGAGTAGAGGGAAGGAGGGGAAATTTTGGAAAAATGAATACAAGGGATAATGTTGTAAAAAAAAAAAATTACCCATGCATATGTACTGTCAAAAAAAATTATAATTATAAAATTAATAAAAAAGAGAGAAAGAGAGAGAGAGAGAGAGAAAGAGAGAGAGAGAGAGAAAGAGAGAGAGAGAGAGAGAGAGAGAGAGAGAGAGAGAGAGAGAGAGAGAGAAAGAGAGAGAGAGAGAGAGAGAGGCTAAAAGGAGAATCTGAAATACAGCGCCTCGACAGGCAGCCCTCCCGGTGCACCACATGAGGCATGCTGGTCTACCACTCACGTTTCCAAAGTATTTAAAGATTTTAGAAAATATTTTCCTCCCATTCCTAGGAGGGAAGGGGTATGACTTTTATTTTTTCCATTTAACAAAAAAAAGAAACAGAGGTTATGGGGTATAAAGCTGTCGGGGAATTTGTAAAGCATCTTCTCTAAGCTTCCTGGCCATGAAGAAGTGACCCTGGTCCCACAGCTAGGATCAGAATTCAGATCCTCTAAAGCTAGCACTCTTTGTACCACATTGTATCAATTCTAAACAGACCCAGACCAACACTCATCCAAAATCCTGACATGTGAGACTTTCTACGTGAGAAAAGACATGTACCTGGTTCTGTCAACCTTCCCCTGCAGCTGTACAAACAACAGCGGGTCAAGGGAAGTTATCAAACATGGCTTGGATGGATGCCTCCACTAATGAACTGCTTGCAATTGTAATGCTAGCCTGCGAGTTAAAAAAGAAGGGGGGAAAAAAGGTATGTACAGTCCATTTACAGATGGCTATAATTCAAGCCAGATTTTTCTTTTTTTCTCTCAGGAGGGCCTCATGAATAGTGGGGGAGGGAAAATGGTCCACGGTCATGGCGGCATATTTGAGCAGTGAGGAGATAATTTGCAAAAAAACCTGGCAAGGGATAACTGGGGTCCCAGTGATGGCCAAGGGCTGCCTCTGCTGACTGAGCTTGGGAGAGGGTGAGGAGGGGTTCATCCACATGGAAACAGGAAGTACTGGAGAGAGAATGGGAAGGGACCATCCAGGCAGAAGCAGCAAAGGCCAAAGCCTGGAGAGCATCCTCCTTGTCTCCCGTTGGAGAATGAAAGCTTCCTGAGGGTGGGGAAGATCCCATTTGGGTCTCTGTATCCCCAGCACATACTTAATATATGAAAGAGATATATACAGAGACAGAGAGGAAAAAACAGAGATACCTAAAGAGAGCATTAAACAGAGAGAGACCCAGACACACAGAAAATGCTGGACGACTTTAATCTGGGCAAACCAACTTCCTTGTTTCAGAGATGAGGAGATTGTGACTCCAACATTTTGAATAATTTGACCAAGATAACAAAGGCAGAAAGTAACAGAGCTGGGATTCAAACCCAGATTCTCTGCCTTCAAGCCCAAAGCTCTTTCTACCAAGTACAAAGTGCTAATCAAACACCCAACAATGGAGAGTACACAGTAGGTATTTAATAAACAAATGTTTAAGTTTATAGATAGAGCACCAGCCCTGAAGTCAGGAGGATGTGAGTTCAAATGTGACCTCAGACACTTAACTGCTTCCTAGCTGTGTGACCCTGGACAAGTCACTTAACCTCAATTGCTTCAGGAAAAAAAAAAGAAACAAACACACACACACACACAGAAAAATACAAAAAAACAAAAAATAAAAGTTTGAGTTAATTGAACTGAATTGAATCCCAGCTCTCTCTTTCCTTCAAGCCTGAGCAGAGAAAAAGTCTCATAAAGTCAAAAGAATGCTGACCAGCTAGCTGTTCTACAGCTAAATTTTCAATAAAATGCTCAATTTTTTAAAACTGTTCTACATATAGTCTGAATTTCAAGGCTTTTAAATCTATATTCTAAAGCTAGACGGTTGTATAGCAAGAATCAAGTCACGCAATCTTTATGGGCCTCAGTTTCCTTTTCTGTCAAGTGAGAATTTTGGCCTGGATGACCTCAAAAATCCTTCCCAACACTAATGTCCATTTATCCAAGACACATTTGCTGAAGGCCTACTATGTGCAAGGGCAGGTGCTGTAAAGGATACAGCTACAGTTGATGTGAAAAGTCAACACAAGAACACATTTAAGCCAATGAGTCCTCAGGATGGGGTTAAAATAAGAGGGGCAAGTCCGGGGAGGAAGGGGCCACTTCCAACTGAGAGATCCAGGAAGACCCCCCAGAACAGATACCACCTGATCTGGGCCTTGGAGAGAAAGACAGTCAGAAATTCACCGGGTCAAGATGGTGGGAGAGGGGGCAGGAAATGTGGCTCCTGAGACACAGGGAAGATGAAGGCGAAGGCTAGCTCTGTGCGGTTAGAGTGTATCACAGCTGCAAGTATGACACGAGGCTCAAAAGTGGGGTCATATTAAGGAAAGTCCCTGGGAGGCAATGGGGAGCCAACTGTAGGTCTCTGAAGAGGGGAGTGATGGAACCAGAATTCCTGCATCAGAAAGACAACTCTGACTCTGGGTGGGTGTGCAGAGGCCCAGTCTGCGGCCCCGGCTCCAGAGGCTGGAAGGAGCACTTGGGCTCAGGAGTTCTGAGTGGCCACACTTATTCCAATACAGTGTCCGGGAGAAGGGAGGCCGCTGGGCTTTCTCAGGGGAGGAAGCGGCCCAGGTCGGAAATGGAGCGGGGCAAAGCTGCCCTGCCAATCAGCAGCCTGGACAAGAGCGAGGGGCAAGCCTCAAAAGCCATATCCTCATCTGGCAGAAATGTGGGGGGTAGATTAGTGGAATCAAAGCCAATTTAACCACAAACTCATATTAAAAGCTGATTAGAGACCTGCCTTTCTAGGTTTTTAATAAGGATTTGTTGAGAAATTGAAGTTAATTCTTCCAATCCTTTCAATCAGACAAAATTATCCAATCCAAAAAAAAAAAAAAAAATCCTACTCTATGTGAGCCAAGAAGCTATAGGGAGGGGATAATGGAGAAGAATGGGGGGAGGGCTCTGCCAGGGGACATCAACTGGATGAGCAGTGCCTGAAGCAGCCCCCTAGCTCTCAACCACAGAGCAGGTGCAGGGCCACATTGGTGAAAGGAGTTCCCTCACTTGGGAGCTCTTACACCCATAAAATCACAAGTTGAATCCAAAAAACATGCAAACCACTGGACTATCAACCAATAAGCATTTATTAAGTACCTGCTGTATGCAAAGGACTTCTAGGGGCTTAAGGCACAAGAACAAAAATGAGTGACAAAGGTTCGAAAGACATTTTCAATCTGACAGGGGATGAAAATAGACACAGAGACCTGTGCTACAAAACAGACTGTGTCAGATCCAGGGAAGATCCAAGTGTGGTAAGGAGAGTTCACTGCCTGCTAGGAGGAAGGAGAGGACCTTAAGGGATGAGGGACCAGGGTGGGGAGGGAGAGACAGAGACAGAGTTAGAGATAGACACAGAGAGAGAGAGACACGAGAGGCACAGACAGAGATGGAGATGGAGAAAGAAGGGAGGAGAGAGATGAAGACAGAGATGAAGAGACAGAAAGATGGAGAGAGAGAGAAGGGAGAAAGAGGGAAAGAGAAATGGAGAAATAAAGAGAAATAGAGAGAAGGGGAGAGAGACAAAGTCAGAAAGAGAGAAGGGGGAGGGAGAAAAGGGGGAAGGAGGGGAATTTGGGGGGAAGGAGAGGGAAATAGAGTGAGAGAGAAACAGAGAGTTTATCTTGCCTCAGAAATCTATACCTAAGAGATAGTCAAAAGCTATGAAGAGGCAGTTTTCAAAGGAAGAAGTCCAAGCAATCAACAACCCTATGAAAAACTATTCTAAATCATCAATAATTAAAGAAATGCAAAGACAAATAGCACTGGGGTTCTATCTTATAGCCATTAGATTAGCAAAGTTGAGAAAAAAAAAAGAAAAGGAAAATGACCATTGTTGGCCATCTATAGGGAGAACAGACACCCTAATGAGTAGTTGGTGACATTATGGCTTGTCACAGTCATTCTAGAAAGTAAGTTGGAACTCTGCCCCCTAAGTGACCATCCTCTTTGACACAGTAATAATAGGCTCTATCTCTGTTTATATTACAAAAGAGATAAAGAAAGAGAAAAGGGCTTATACTTACAAAATTTTTCTAGCAGCTCTTTCTGTAAGAGCAAAGGATTGAATACCAAAGGGTGGCCATCAAATGCAGGAAGGCTAAACAAATTATGGCATATGAATATAATTTAATACTGTTATACCATTAAAAATAATGAAAAGATAATTTCAGAAAAACCTGGGAAGACTTCTATGAACCAATATTGAAGTGAGGAGAACCAGAGAATAACTTATACAATAACAATATGATTTTGATGCCTATTTTATTTTTAATAGCTTTTTTATTTTTCCAAGTATATGCAACATTCACCTTTATAAAACCTTGTGTTATCCAAATTTTTCTCCCACTCCCCTTCCTAAAACAGCAATTTGATATAGATGAAATACATGCAATTCTTCTAAACATAACCTCCATATTCTTCTGCCAGCAAAAAATAAAATAAAATCAGATCAAAAGGGAAAAAAGAAAACATGAAAAAGGTAAAAAACAAGCAAAACAACAACAACAACAAAGAGGTGAAAATACTATACTTTGATCCACATTCAGTCTCCATAGTTTTTTCTGGATATAATGGCTCTTTTCATGACAAGTCTACAATAGTAATATTATAAACAATTCTGAGAGACTTCAGATCTGTGATCCACACAATGACCAACTACAATTCCAGAAAACTGAAGCATGCTACCCACCTTCTGAAAGAGAGGTGGTGGACTTCAGAATCAGAATAAGACAGACATTTTGTACACGTCAAATGTGTCTAAATTTATTCTGCAAATTTGCTACAAGGATTTTATTTTTGTGGAAAAGAGACATGGGTATAGAGTTGGTAAAAAAAAAAAAAAAAGAAACAAAAAAGGATCTTTTGAAAAGGAAAAGGAAAATGCTGGAGGCAATGTGGAAAAATTGAGACACTAAGGCCTTGTTGATGGAGTTATGAACTGGTCCAACCATTCTGGAGAACCATTTGGAACTATGCTCAAAGGGCTATCAAACTGTACAGATCCTTTGACTCAACAATACCACTGCTGTTCATTTGTTTTCAGTCATGTCCAATTCTTTGTGACTCCCTTTGGAGTTTTCTTGGCAAAGATACTAGAGTGGTTTGCCATTTCCTTCTTCAGATCATATGACAGCTCAGGAAACTGAGGCAAATAGGGTAAAGTGACTTGCTTAGGGTCACATAACTAAGAAATATCTGAGGTCAGCTATATAGATCATCCAATATGAGGTCATCTATTGGATGAGGTCATCCAATAGATGAGTCTTGCTAACTCTAACCCTGGCGCACTCTCCACTGCCCTGCAATATTACTACTGAGTCTTCATCCCAAAGAGAACAAAGAAAAGGAGAAAGGACCTAGGTGTACAAAATATTTATAGCAGCTCTTTTTTGTGGGAAATTAAGAAGATGCCCATCAATTAGAAATAGCTGAACAAGTTGCAGGGTGTGATTGTAATGAAATATTATCATGCTATAAGAAATGATGAGGGGGATGGTTTCAGAAAAAAATTGGGAAAACTTAAATGAATTGATGCAAAGTGAAGTGGGAAGAACCAGGATTGTACACAATAACAGTAATATTGCATAATGATTAACTCTAAAAGAAATAGCTATTCTGATCAACATAATGACCCAAAATAATTCAGAGGAACCCATGATGGAAGAGGCTATCCATTTCTAGAGAGAACTGATGAATTCTGAGCATAAATTGAAGCATATCTTTTTTTTAACCTTTATTTTTCTTGTTTTTGTGTGTTTTCTCTACAACATGGCTAATGTGGAAATATGTTTTACATGTTTATAATTATATGTTTCACATGTATAATCAGTATCATATTACTTGTCTTCTCAAGGGATAGAAAAGAGGGAAAAATTTGGATCACAAATTTTTTAAAATAAATGTTTCAAAAATTTTGCATGTAATTGGGAAATATTTAAGAAAATATTTTTAAAAATAAAACATTATTAAGGCATTTTTAAATACATAGAAGAGAACAGAGGAAGACATCAGGAATCACAAGGATGGCTTCAAAAACTATAGGTTTAGGGAGGGGGGGATAATTTGGAAAAATGAATACAAGGGATAATATTATAAAAAATATATATATAATAAAAAATTATTAAGTAAAAAAAAAACTATAGGTTTAACTGGTTATATATTTTAAAAGAAAAGCAAACTGCCAAAAAAAAAAAAAAACAGAGCTATACTTTCAGGCACAATATTCTTATTTTCTGTTCTGCTACATATCTGCAGATGTTCAGAATTTTTAAAAAATGTTTTAATAATACTACCTAAACTAATTCACAAAATTGCTGCTGCACCAGTCACATTGCCTTGAGGGGTCACTTTACAGAAGTCTAGAATTTCAAGGAAGATAATGAAAAAATAGGAATGAGGTAGAACTGTCATATCTAACTAACTCCAAATTAAACCATAAGGAGCCATGCTAGTGCTGAGCTTTTTTGGTACTGAGAGAAGGGTCCGCCATGGCCTCGGCTTGACCCAACGTTCCCTTTCTATCGGACCATTTTCTCACCCAGCATCCACTCACCATTTCTTACTAGTAGATGTGTCCCCCAGGTCCTTCAGATGCTAGACACCCTAATTTCTCTCTTGAGCTTCAGCCCTGCCCTCCCTGCATGTTCTGCAAGCATCTCAAATTCAACATGTCTGAAAGAGAAGCCATTATCTTTCCTGCACTCAGCCTCTCCCTTCCACAATTCCCAAAATGTTGGAATACACAGGAGCCACCTGACAGCAGCTGCTAGAAATCCAACCCAGCATGGATCTCCTCTTGTGAGAGGGTGATACAAGGAGACTAAGAGGCAGTGGCTGTTCTCTGACCTCTCTGATTGAGAGGCTGATGCATTGTCTGACCTCCCACCTCTTCCCTCTGCCTCCAATTGATCTCATTCCCAATCTGCAACACCTGTGTCAGCAAAGGCTGCCCTGCAACTCCTTCCGATGCTGTGATCCACAGCTGGGGAGGTTCTCTGAGAACTGACCTGTCCCTTAACACCAAAACCCATCTCCTTCATCCCCTGTGCAGACACCTACAGTGTCTCCCCGCTGCCCTCTCAGCTCAGCATCTGAGTCTCGTCACGCTCCAGCTTCCTTTCCAGATGTTGCTCAACCCTTTCACTGTGCACTATGGTGACCCTGCTCCCTTTGCTGCTTCCGCAAATGTGCCTTTGCACAGTCTGCACCCCAGTCCCAGAGTGTTTCTCTCCTTGCCTCCATTTCTTAGTTAACACACTCATCCTCTTGGGCTCCAATCCCGGTCCACATCTCATAGAAAACCTTCCTGTTGCTCAACACACAACACAATGTAGCACTTTCTCCTTCCTGCAACCGCCTCCTGCTTCCTTGGCAAAATGTAACACAAGAACGGCAACATTGTGTGATGATCAACTGCAAAAGACAAGGCTACTCTGATCCACACAAGGAGCCAAGGTAATTCGAAGGGGCCCAGGATGAAAGATGCTATCCGCTGCTGAGAGAACTGAAGGACCCTGAGCGTACACTGAAGCATCCTGGGAAAGCTGTAACATCCCCAGGGGATTGTGAGCTCCTTGAGGGCAGGGCCTGTTTTATCTCAGAAGCTTAGGCCACAGCCAGCAAGTACTGGAAGCATTTGTAGAACACACACAACAGAAGCTCACTGCTGTTGTTCTCAAACAGGACCATGACATCAGGGAGGTGATACCATGTGAGTGCACTGGATTTATCGGTCAGGGCTGTGCAAGGTCACCGCCTCACTTTCCCCTCCAGAGCCATCTGGGACCAGTGGCCAGACGAAGCTCAAGATCCACGCCAACAGAAGTTCAGAGTTTATACACGATACCCTTTTGTTTTCCTTGTGGGCTGCAATGTTTGTTAATGATTAAATAGATAATAAAAGAAAGACATTTTAAAAAATACTTTCTGAATAAGGCCTAGCCAACTCCAAAGACCAATCTCTCAAGCTGCGTCCCTTCTCTCCCAGACCTTACACTGTGACATTAGCCTGCCCGCAGCCAAAAGCACTGAGGCAGAATCACCAGTAGGAGGTGGAGCTGGCTGGACACTAGCCTGGTGGCTAACCTCCCCCTTCTGGGTTTGACAGGCCCGGCAATGGCAGATCAGAGGGATGCCCCAGACACAACAAAGCTGAACTTGGGGAATATGCTCTACAAAGCCTCCTGTGCAAGATGGAGACACAAAAGCTGGATGAGAGGGCTGCTTTGGCTGGCCTCCCCCAGTCTGGGCAGAGGAAAAATAATGGGAGGCCGGCGTCAGCAGCAGCAGCTGGAGTCGGAGAAAGGGAAAGACCTTCTCCTGGAAAAGGGGTGTTAAGTGGAGCTGAAACTTAAGTAGACAGTCAGGTAGGGCGGGGAAGATTTATTAAGAAGGCATTTAAACTTTACTAAGCAGGCAAAAGCGAGTGTGGAAAGTTCTTGAGGGGTACAAGGCCCACAGTTCTGGTCCTGGAGATCACAAAAACTAAATCCAGGATGTATCATAGGGCATCTGTGAGATCCTCAGAGGTCACCCAACCCAACCTTTGCACTCCACACAGGGAACCCTGCCCCGGCACAGACAATAAATATTTGACACTCAGATCTAACGAAAGGGGCAAATTCTTCTTTGTGATCAAAAAAATGCTTGGGTTCAGTTCTCCTGCCTCTCCCCATCAGCCTTTTCTCCTCCTGGCTAAGTGTCCCCTCCGGCCCCAACTGGCACAGACTCAATGCGCTCCTCAGGGCAAAGTCCCTTCTTCTGACCTCACTTACCTAAACCATGGCACCCAGAACCGAGCACTGCCCTCCAGGTAAGCTCTGTCCACTCTAAGTCAGAGATCCTAAGATGGATGATCCCTTTACACTCAGCATTTTATCTGGCCCCCAACCACCCTAGCAAGGTAGATCCAATAGGTCCTGTTGTCCCCATTAGAATGGAGGCTCAGAGGGGTGATGCCTTCTGATTTACCCATGTCACAGAGCTGGCAAGTACTGGGAGCAGGATCTGTCACAGAGCTGGTAAGTAGGAAGAATAGGATCTGTGACAGAGCTGGTAAATACTAGGAGCAGGATCTGTCACAGAGTTAGTAAGTATGGGGAGCAGGATCTGTCACAGAGCTGGAAAGTACTGGGAGCAGGATCTGGGACAGAGCTAGTAAATACTAGGAGCAGGATCTGTCACAGAGCTGGTAAATACTAGGAGCAGGATCTGTCACAGAGTTAGTAAGTATGGGGAGCAGGATCTGGGACAGAGCTGGTAAATACTAGGAGCAGGATCTGTCACAGAGTTAGTAAGTATGGGGAGCAGGATCTGTCACAGAGCTGGAAAGTACTGGGAGCAGGATCTGGGACAGAGCTAGTAAATACTAGGAGCAGGATCTGTCACAGAGCTGGTAAGTAGGAAGAATAGGATCTGTGACAGAGCTGGTAAATACTAGGAGCAGGATCTGTCACAGAGTTAGTAAGTATGGGGAGCAGGATCTGTCACAGAGCTGGAAAGTACTGGGAGCAGGATCTGTCACAGAGCTGGTAAATACTAGGAGCAGGATCTGTCACAGAGTTAGTAAGTATGGGGAGCAGGATCTGTCACAGAGCTGGAAAGTACTGGGAGCAGGATCTGTCACAGAGCTGGTAAATACTAGGAGCAGGATCTGTCACAGAGTTAGTAAGTATGGGGAGCAGGATCTGTCACAGAGCTGGAAAGTACTGGGAGCAGGATCTGTCACAGAGCTGGTAAATACTAGGAGCAGGATCTGTCACAGAGTTAGTAAGTATGGGGAGCAGGATCTGTCACAGAGCTGGAAAGTACTAGGAGCAGGATCTGTCACAGAGCTGGTAAGTAGGAAGAATAGGATCTGTGACAGAGCTGGTAAATACTAGGAGCAGGATCTGTCACAGAGTTAGTAAGTATGGGGAGCAGGATCTGTCACAGAGCTGGAAAGTACTGGGAGCAGGATCTGGGACAGAGCTAGTAAATACTAGGAGCAGGATCTGTCACAGAGCTGGTAAGTAGGAAGAATAGGATCTGTGACAGAGCTGGTAAATACTAGGAGCAGGATCTCTCACAGAGCTGGTAAGTAGGAAGAATAGGATCTGTGACAGAGCTGGTAAATACTAGGAGCAGGATCTGTCACAGAGCTGGTAAGTAGGAAGAATAGGATCTGTGACAGAGCTGGTAAATACTAGGAGCAGGATCTGTCACAGAGTTAGTAAGTATGGGGAGCAGGATCTGTCACAGAGCTGGTAAGTAGGAAGAATAGGATCTGTGACAGAGCTGGTAAATACTAGGAGCAGGATCTGTCACAGAGTTAGTAAGTATGGGGAGCAGGATCTGTCACAGAGCTGGAAAGTACTGGGAGCAGGATCTGTGACAGAGCTGGTAAATACTAGGAGCAGGATCTCTCACAGAGCTGGTAAGTAGGAAGAATAGGATCTGTGACAGAGCTAGTAAGTACTGGGAGCAGGATCTGTGACAGAGCTGGTAAATACTAGGAGCAGGATCTCTCACAGAGCTGGTAAGTAGGAAGAATAGGATCTGTGACAGAGCTAGTAAGTACTGGGAGCAGGATCTGTCACAGAGCTAGCTAGTAAGCAGGGGGAATAGGATCTATCACAGAGCTGGCAAGGACTGGGAGCAGGAACTGTCACAGAGCTGGTAAGGACTGGGGTGCAATGCTCACAAATCTAGCTCTGGAGTTGGGAAAAACTGCATTCAGATCCAAGCTCAGGCACTTACTCTCTTCAGCTACATGACCCTGATCTGAGCAAAAATTCACTTAACTTCTCCCAGCCTCAGTTTTGTTATCTGAATAATAGGATGATAATATCTCTGAGAATTAAAAAAAAAAAATTGTCAAGAGCTTTGCCAGATTTAAAGCATTATCTAACTTAAACTTGTATAAAATATAAAAATCTAAATTAAAGATGTTAAATATACAATACAAATTATATAAATATACTTAAATATATACTATAAATTATTTAAGTATACCCACATATAATATAAATTATATAAATATACTTAAATATATAATATCCAAATACATTTTAAATACATGAAACATACAAATATAACTTATATAAATATACTTATACTATAACTTATATAAGTGTACTCACATTATATATATAATATACAACTATATTTTAAATACATAAAATATACAAATATAAGATGTAAATATACTTAAGTATATAAAATATAAATTACATGAAAGTACTAGAAACGTGAAATATAAACATACCTAAATATAAAATATATAAATTACATAAATATACTTTAAAATTCCACAAATGTGCTTATAGATATAAAAAGTATAGGAATTTTATGAATATCTTTAAATATTAAATATAGCTTATGTAAATTTATGAAATATAAATATATGGATCCTGCAAATATACTTAAGTATCTAAATTATATGAATACAATTAATTATATAAATACACTCAAATATATAAAATATAAATATTTTAAATATGCCTAGAGATTTTTAATGAAAAGAAGAAAATGATTATCTCAAGAAAATCATTCTGCCAGCAAGGCACCAGTTCATAAATCAGTGCTGGAAGGAATCCTGAGAGATCATGGAGTTTAAGGCCCTAAATGCCACATAAGGAAACTGAGGTCAAGGCAGATTAAGTCTGGCCAAAGGCTGCTGAGGCGGGAAGTCGCCAGGGTACCCACATCACCCTCCGAAGCCACGGCTCATTTTGTGTTATACGTATCAGCCCAAGAAGGGCTTCCTCTTCCCCTTAAGTCCCTGGACCAGGAAGGTGGTGCCGTTTCCAAATTGACAGTTGGCTGAAGGACTGAGGGAGTCTGGGATGCCAAAGGGCCCTTCTTGGCTTGGGAGAGAGTGGAGGCCAGAAAGTGGGCAGCCCAGACGAGAAGCTGGTAGTCCAGAGGTGGGGCTCCTGGCCGTCCCTGCAGAAGAATGAGGCCCGACAGGAAAGGAAGGGCCCCTGGCTCCTGCCCAAGCTCAGGGGTGCGGGAGCCCGAGTGGCCTGGCCTCTGTCCAAGCAGCTTTTACTGCCCTGTTAATGGGTTACCCAGACACAGACCCAGGGCATTCACCAATCCTCCCGGGGGGCTGGGACCAAAGACTGTCCACATTGGGTCTTTCTTCCTTTTTTTTCTTTGCTAAAGAAGGATAAAGAAATAAGGCCTAGATCCATGGTGGAGGCTATGTTGGGGCCAAGCTTCCCATCAGCCCCAAGCTGCCTGCAGCCCTCTCCTCCCAGTGCCCAGCCAGGAGGGGGTGGAGGAGCTCAGGTCAACCCCAGGATACAAGGCCCTCCAATCCCCACGGCCACTGCCCCTGTCAGAAATGGGCTTTCCAGCTCCAAGAAAGGGAAAGGGCTCCATGGTAAACACCAGTCAGGAAATGGAGGAGGGGCTGGATCCTATTTCAAGGCGCCTGGAAGTTGGCAGCTGGAGGCCTGTTCCCTGGCAGGCCGGCAGGCCCTCCTGACCCAGTCCTGAGCCGAAAGGATGAAAAGTGCTTACGTAGCATTCCCCATGTGCCAGGCACTGTGCTAATTGCAGGGGGTTTGAGGACAAAGATCATGGCCCAGATGGGCACCCAGTGAATTAAGGGAAGGAAACTTGGGGTTCAAATTCTTTCACATTGCCTGTGTTTTGTCTGGTACCTCTACCTGCCTCAGTTTTCTCATCTGTAAAATGGGAATAATAACAGACAACTAACTCCTAGAATTCTCATGAAAATCCAATGAGATCACCTAGTAAAGTGCTTCACAAATACTAGAAGACAGGTGTGATTATTACTCCATTTTACAGATGAGAAAACCAGATAGCCAAAGGTTGAATAATTTGATAGGCAGTAAATGTCTGAGGCAAAATCTGAATTTGGGTTTTCTATACGAAGCTCTATTTACCCTAGCTGTTACTAAGTGTTAGCTATGACTACTACTACTACTACTACTACTACTACCTAATACTACTACTATTACTATACCTATTATTACTCTACTAACTACTACTTCTACTACAACTACTACTACTACTACTACTAATCTACTACTACTATCACTACTACTACACTAATACTGCTAGAAACTTTTGGAAGGGAAGTAACCTAAAAGCACAGAGGCCCCTCAGAGCCCCACCAGCCAGATTGGAGTATCCTTCATGAAAACACCAGCCCCCCCAAACCCCACAACCTAACCAGGGAGACAGAGAGGCTAATCTACACCTAACTAAAAAGAACTCAGGGAGAGGGGATGAGGAAAGGGGAGTGGGCCATCTAGCCCATCCCCCTGCCTACAGACTAAACAATATTAAACACTATCTCAGAAATAGGGAATCTCCTATTTTAAGGACCTCCGGGGAATGTGGTTACCCAACCAGCCTCCACAATCTGTGAACCTTCTCTCCTAACCAGGAATGTTGGATCTCTGCCTCTCACCTCCCACTATCCTTTCCGCCCCAAAGTTTTTCAAGATCCAGGGACGCTTTCCCACCTCCCCTCCCACCCTAACTCCACATTTCAGGCTTTGGGAGGAGACGGGGCAGGGCTGGTCCTGAGCATAGCTGTCAAGGAGCCTGTAACTTCTGCCTCATATTCCTTGTCTGGGGTCCTTATCCCCTATTTCACCACCCTTCCCCAAGAAGTTGGGTGCACTCTTTCATTAATTAGCAAACATCTCTTAGGGCTCCTATAGAGTCAAGAGATCTGCCTCTGATACTTAGGAGCTCTGGGATTTATGGTCTTCCACCCCTCCAGACTTAGTTTTCTCATTAGTAAACTAACAGGCCTCCAGAGAGTGCTTCTGTCTCCAGTTCCCTGATCCTGGAGACCTTCAGTCAGATTCTGCTACTGACTCTGTGACTCTGAACAAGCTTGATCTATAAAACTGGTGAGTGGTGGACTCAGTGACCTTGGAGTCCAATTCAGCTAGGATCCATGGAGTAAGAAAGATGACCCAATCCTCCCCTCTCCCAAACTTCCCTAGTTTTGTCAAAGGCACCACCATCTTGGCGATCACACAGATTCATTATTCTCAGCACTTCAGCCTCCAACACCCCCAAGCCAGTCAGCTGCCAAATCTTGTCTCTCCACAATTTCCATCACCCGAATCTCCCTCTCTCCCTCACCTAGCTCTCGAGAGGCCCTCACCACTTCCACGCAGCTCCAAAGTGGTTTTCCTAAAGAAAACATCTGGCTGTGTTCCTCCTTTGCTCAATGACCTTCACTGGTTCCCTATTACCTCTCAAATGTGGGCATTTAAAGTTTTTCACGACCTATTCCCTTTCAGTCTTATAAATTATGTCCCATCATATACTCCATCTTGCTATTCCTCTCACATGAAACTCCACTTCCCACATCTGCCTTTAATAATAACGGTAACAATAAAAGCTAACATTTATATAGCAATTACTATGTTCGGTGCTTCATAATTATTATCTCATCACAACAACTCTAGAAGATAGGTATTTATTCCCTCCATTTTACGATTGAGTAAACTGAGGCAAACAGGGTTTAAGTGATTGAAGTCCCATTGACTAGTAAGTTTCTAAGGCTAGATTTGATCTTTGGTCATCCTGACTCTGGACCCGGCACTCGAACCACCCAGGTTCCCTTTCATTTGGGGAACCTCCATACCCAGAATGCCCTTGCTCTTCACAGCAACCTCTCAGGGTCTCTAGTTTCCTTCACACCTCAATTCAAGTATTATTTTCTCCAGAAAACTTTCACAATAGCCCCTTGTCTCCTTAGTCACTGATGTCTCTTCCCATCCCCAAAATTATCTTCAACTAATTCTATATTTTTTCCTACATATTTTTATAGGTCTATTTTATCTCTTTCACAGACACTAAGTTCCTGAGGGATAGGATTGTTTCATTCTTTTATCTTCACCACTTAACAAAGGGCCCAGCACATAGTAGGAACTCAATAAAAGTTTTCAGATTGACCGGCTAAAATCTAAAGGAAGTGTTCGGTGATGGACTCCATTTCAGCCCAGTCCTGTTCAAACTTTAATCAACAGCTGAAAATGTACCTATTTAACAAGAAAATGGTATTTACACACATATATTGTATCTAGGTTATATTGTAACACATGTAAAATGTAGGGGATTGCCTGTCATGGGGGGAGGGACTGGAGGGAGGGGGGGGATAATTTGGAAAAATGAATACAAGGGATAATATTATAAATAAAATAAAATAAAATAACATGCCCTTAAAAAAAATGTACCTATTCAACATGGAAAAGTCAAAAAGCTACAAAATGTGAGACAGAAGGATCAAGTTTCACAAAGTCTAAAACCTTGGGATGTTGGGCTGAAATTAACAAGACGAAATTTATGAGTGATTAACATAAAGCCTGCCTTTATTTAGGTTGCAAGCGTAAGATGTAGAAATATAGACCTGGAAGCACTTTACAGGAGCTCAGATCAAGTTAACTATGGTTTAATGAAACAACTACAAACAAAACCTCTTCCATCCAGGAGTTTACATTCTGAGAGGGAGGCCATATTAAAAAGCTGAGAGAGAGAAGAAGGAAGTCATGGCTAGCTCAGGCATTTCCTCCCAGAGAGCTCCAGGCAGAAGTTCCAGTGGGAGAAGGGGGATCTCCGCAGGAGTGGGGGCATCTCCAGGATGAGGAGAATTTGGGATGGTGGAAGAAGAGTCTGGAAAACCAGGATCAGAGCCAGAAGAGAAATAAGCCATGCTTGACCTGGGAATTTCCTCAAAGTGTGGGGAAAGATTCAGAAATATTAGCTGTCCACAAGCTCCAGGTAAGTCAAAAATGTGATAGGGAAGCCAAAAAGCCCCAATGTTCTTTCAGGCTACAATAAGAGAAGCATGTATGATGTACGTGATAAGAAGGTGAGTGCGGGTTGAGCAGTATTGTATTCAATTCTGGTACCATCTTTTAGGAAGAACATCGACAAAATGGAGCTTGGACAAGATGAAGAAAAGATTGAAGAAAAAGGGGGAGACCCAGCAGGGCTATTATAATTGTCCCCAAGCATCCAAAAGGACAGCCGTGTAAAAGAAGAAGGGAGGAATGGCTGCCCCCCAAAATATCAGCCCCCCATCCCAAGGCTTCAGGTCGTTGAGCCAAGGTGAGATGCCCTCTTAGTTTGATTAACCAGGTGTTATAAAGATTCTTACTCAGGTAGAGGCTAGATCTGATGGCCTCCGCCAAGACACTGTTAACAAATGAGTACACATCAATACAAGAAGGAACTTTCTAGGAAATTCAAGTTTAAATTGCTTTCTTCCTCTCCAAAATCCTCTTTTGGGTGTTATTCCACTACCTGCTAGCTCTCAGCTACACTCTTGCCTTCCCCTTCTCCACACTCCATCCCTGCCCCACATCCCTCTTCCCTTCAGTTTTCCCCATTTACAAAATGCCCCTCTGTGCCCCTCATCTTCCCCTGAGCCTTCCAGTATGCTCTGGACCAAGCAATTCTAGCTTACATTAACTCAGTGAGGAGTGTTAGAAAACAATTTGTCTATAAGAAATGAAACATGAATTTCAGTAATAAGAAATGTTGATTATGAGGAATTTAGAGAAACATGGGAAGATTTGCTTTAAATGATGCAGAGAGGACTATGGGAACAAGAAATACATTGACTACAATAACGTAAAGAAAAACAATCAAAGGAAACCGAAATTGGTGTCACTATAATAGTCCATCCAACAGATGAAACAGATTTCCTTCCTGTTAAGACTATGGGGGGCAGAACAAAGCACCGACTTTCAGCCACAGTCTCCATTGGATGTTTTTGTTTGTTATTTTTCTTTGTTATAAACAAACTATTTTTCTTTGTTATAAAGGAAGATTTGATTCCTGTGATAGGGAGAATTGAGATTATATGCAGAAATGACTAATAAAAAAAAGATATCAATAAAGTTTCTTTTTTTAAAAATTGCTTGAACTACCTATATAATCTGAGACAAAATCAAAGCCGGAACTGGTGGCGCCATGTGTTCCTTACAGAGATTGCCTAGCAAGTTGTAAATCTGGCTTTGAAGAAGTCCAATCCTTTTACCCAAACCCTAAACTCAAGTTACCAAACTTGCTAATATTCCATCTCTGCCTGCTCTAAAAAACAACATATACTCACAGGAAAAATCTTGAGTGTTAATTATAGCACCTCAAAGATCTAGAACTGGAAAGGCCTTCCCAAGGCCATTATTCCAACCCCTCACTTTACACAGGAGGAAACCAAGATCTAGTGAAGCTAAGTTAGTTAAATAACTTACCCAAGAGATACACACTCTATAGAGACAAGATCTAATCCCCAATCTTCTGCCGCTAGAGCCGAGGCCCTTCCTACTGCCCCATACTGCTCTACAATAACAAACAACTACATGCTTTATTTTCAACTTTCCCATGACCAACAAATTTAAAATTTTACTACACAAGACATAATTCACCCACACCCAAGAATTCTAGGAATACTTGGTTTTAAAATCCCTCCAAACACCAACATTCACTCCATTTTCCAAGTGAAAAATTAAGGACTGAGTGGGATGAACATTTTGCATCTACCAACAATGCTTATGATTGGTTTGCCATGCCCAGGCTCCTGGCTTGATATCTACACTCAAACTACTACCACCATGGTCTTGCTCATTAAACTTGGCACATACTGGGTTAGTGGTCTTTAGAGTCAGAAAACAGATTCCGGGCCTTATTCCATTTTCTACTTGTCTGATTTGGGGGCAAATTTTGTCATTTTTCTGAGCCTCAACTCATTCAAACAAACCACAAAATATAAAATTAATCTACAAAATGAGAAAACTGGCAGCAACTTAGGAAATGGGACAAAAGATAGAAACAGTCGAGGTTGGAGGGACTTTGGAAAGATTGCACAGTAATACCCAGCTGATGGTTCCATGAATTGATCCAAATAGTCTGGAAAGCAATTTGGATGCATGCTAAGAAAGTGATGACATCGAATAATATATTCCCAGAAGATCAAAGCCAGAAAGACACTCCTTATACCCAAATATTCATCGCAGCACTTTTTGTAGCAGCAAACGGAGGAAACAAAGTTTGCTGCCCATCAACTGGGGAATGAGCAAACAACTGTGGCACATGAATGTCAAGGAACGTTATGGTGATGTAAGGAGACAAGAGAATATGATGAAGACCAAGAAAATGGGGAGGATTTAAAGAAATGGTGGAGAGTGAAATAAACAAGAGCCAGGAAATGAAATACTCAATGAGGACAAAAGGCAAATGGAACCATCATCATCATCATCATCAACGGCAAAGGAAATGGAATACTCTGTAATTATAATGAGCATCAGCCATAGTGCATGGGGGTGTGTGGGGGGGGCACAAACTCTTCCTGAGTTCAAAAATAGTCTCAGACCCTTACTAGCTGTGTGATCCTGAGCAAGGTATTGCCTCAGTTTCCTCATCTATAAAATAAGCTGGAGAAGGAAATGGCGAACCATTCCAGTATCTTTGCCAAGAAAACCGTGTATGGGTTAGGGAAATAAGGAATTAGACGAGATAGAAAAAAGAATGAACAACAAGCTTGGCTCTAAAAAAAAAGAGATGAGCATCTATCCCTCCTCCTGCCTCCTCCTCAGAGGCTGGAAACTACTGGATAAGAATACGGCATATTCCATCGGATATACTGATACACTGGAGTTTTTAAGTGTTTTTTTTTTCTCTTTCTTTTTTGTTCTTTGGCATAAGAGACAGTTCACTGAGTAGGAAAGAGAATAGGAATGTATTTGGAAATTAAATAAGAAACACAAAATATCATTCATTTTTTAAAAGTTAAATTAGGAATTAGGACTAGATGAGCCTAAATGTCCCTTATACCTCGAGGTCTATTCCTTGGTGAAAAGTGAGGGGGAGGGAAGAAGTTTTATCTAGAATTTTGGGAGATTAAATTGGTTTAATCACTATCCAGGAGGAACTTCAATATATGGTCTTGGAAAGTTTCCAGGGACATTGAGAAGTAATTTGCCTAAGATCCCACAGCCAGGAAGGGACAACGGCCATATCTGAACCCAAAACTTCCTGCCCCAGGTGCATCTAGAAAACAAGATGTCCCAAGTTCTCAGGGTTCTATGTATTTAGATGGAAGAATGGGTCCAAGAAGGACAGAAGCTCAGAGTCACCTGGGACCAAGGGACCTGGGAGACTAACCAACATCCCGAACAAATGGTCACTGCTACAAGACAAGGAGCTAGCTTGGAAAGAGACGATCACAAAGGTCCCTTCTAGTTTAAAATCCACGATCTTATAAAAATTGGGGAAAGGGAAGAAATTCCTTTCTAGAATTTTGAAGGGGAGGAGATCAACTGAATGATTAAATGATTTAATTATCTTGAGGCAGTTCGAAGTATTTGTAAGTTTATATCTTGCTAAAAATGGTCTCTGTCCACTTTCTACCCCTGGATAGCAAAACAAGATATATATGGTCATTCTTCCATATCAGAGCCCATCAGAAATAAACTTCATTTCCTTTCATCAAACATCCCTCCCCCCAAGTCTTGGCCCAGACACTGGAGAGAAGCTGCTTCTTCTTCAAGTACAATGGGGGATAGAGGCTCCAGAGGCCCCTTTGGATTCTGGGATTCTGATTTTTCTCTCTTCAGACTGTCCAGGCTCAGTCCTATTTGCTGACTCTCTTATCCATCCCCCTTGTGACTATCCTCAGACCTTGCCCTTTTCAAATTGGAGCAAGGGGTCCTGAAAGTGGAGACCGAGGCCCAGAAAGAGGCAGCTACATGCCCCGGTGGCCCAGCTGGGCAGAGTCAGCAGTGGGGGCCAGAGCCCGCCATGCTCTGGGGAAAGGCTGTGCTGAGATCTGTGCACTCCACCCCCCATCTCTCGGGGCCCTTGGGGCCCGCTTTTGAAACACCCACACAATAATGTGAGAGGCCACTTGGCCGGGCACAGATATTCCTGGGCGCAGGATCAGAAAGTTCCTTTCCCGGCTGTGGGACAAAGGACAAATCATTCGGGCTGGTGAGCCTCAGTTTGTGCATCTGGAAGATGGAGATCCCAATAACTGCCTTTGCCCCAACAACTCCCCGTAAATCATAATTATTCACAAAAACCAAAAGTCACTTTGTGGACACAAAGTGGGATTTCACCAGAAAGTTGAAGTTGTGAAGCTTTTTTCCCCTTACTCCACCCACACCATAAACAATAAGCAATGGTTATTTTGGAGACAATGAGCTGTATGTAGTCCCCAGTACACTGAGAAAGAGTCCCTGCCCGAACTCTCTCTGACATGGCAGAGAACTGCAGCCTCATTTAGCTGTAACCTCAGTTTGCTCATCTTAAAAATGGGGGTTTTCATAATAACACACAAACAAAATACCCATATTGCCTATCTCTCTCTCAGGATTGCTATGACACTCAAAGGAGATCTGTATACGGTGACTCACATACAGCAGGTGCTTAATAAATGCTGGGTTATTGATTGACCAATGCATATATGATGATTTTCCTGGCAGGGATATGTTTAATTTCTAATCTAATGAAGAAGGGCTGGAGTAACAGAGCTTAGAGCACTTCTGGGAACACGAAGAGGATTTCTTTTAAAATAGACTCCTCCCCGCCCCCCCTTAGAGAAGGAACTTGTAAGTAACCTTCAGATCCAAGCAATACAGTCTCCTTACGCCGGCCAGCCTGCTTCCATTTGATTCTGAACATCGCCAGCCGGCTATTTTTAGTCTGAGAATCCCCTTCAACGTTTTGTTAATCCTCCTCTGCAAGGAGATAGATTGCTTTGAAGTGTTTTCTATACAAGATAAGGATTGTGTACACAAGAACTGTGTGTGTGTTACACATGCGAATACACGTTTATGTGCAGATGGTCAGAGAGTGAAGGAGTCCCCCCAGCCCTCCACATTTCACAAGGACAAATGGACGGATTCAAAGAGAAGAAGAGGGAGGAAGAGACAGAAAAATGGAGGGGAAGGAATACCGGCTAGATCTCACTTCTTTTTTTTGTTTTAGTTTTTTGCTGAGGCAATTGAGGTTAAGTGACTTGCCCAAGGTCACACAGCTAGGAAGTGTTAAATGTCTGAGGTCAAATTTGAACTCAGGTCCTCCTGATTTCAGGGCTGGTGCTGTATCCACTGCGCCACCTAGCTGCCCCTAGATCTCACTTCTTAAGAGAAAAGTGGTACAATGGATTGGGCCTGGAGTGAGAAATACCTGAATTCAAATGCAGCCCCCCACACTAATTAGTTGTATGACCCTGGACAAGTCCTTGAACCCTGATTGCCTCAGTTTCCCCATTTGTAAAATGAGGTGGAGAAAAAAATCTCTACCAAGAAAACCCCAAAAGGGGCCATGGAGAGTAGGACATGAGTGAAAAGACTGAACAAAACCAGGATGTAAGGGAAGCTTCTGGGATGTGCTCGGGAACACAAAGCTGGTGTCTTGCTGATGCTGAGCCCAGCACACCCTTCCCTTTGTCCCATTGCCACTAGAAACCTCGGGGCACTGTGGAAATGTGACTTGTTATTAAGAAACAATTGGCACAGGGCAGCCAGATGGTGCAGTGGATAGAACATCTGCCCTGGAGTCAAGAGGTTCAGATTCAGACACTTAACATTTATTATCTGTGTGACCCTGGACAAGTCACTTAACTCCAAATGCTTTGCAAAAAAAAAAAGGAAGAAAAAGAAATAACTGGCACCAGCCTCCTTCTGCTCCCCCACCCTGCTTGGGATTCAGTTAGCCAAGGAACCCAGGAGACCAACTTCTGAACCCCAAGATGGCCAGGCCTCCTAAAGAAACACCCACATGCAGCTGCCCTCCCTTCCAACCCTCCTGAGCCTCCACCAACAAAACCGCCTTGGGGGCATTTCAAACAGAGAGCAGGTCAGCAGCTGGAGCATCTGCCTTCCTAATTGTCAGCTCTGCCATCCTTCCCCTCACCACTCCTCGGTCTAGACAGACGAGGAAGCCAAAATAGGGGTAAGTGGCTGGCCCAGAGCCAAACAGCAAGCAAGCAT
Organism: Sminthopsis crassicaudata; assembly: GCF_048593235.1. Classification (NCBI taxonomy): domain Eukaryota; kingdom Metazoa; phylum Chordata; class Mammalia; order Dasyuromorphia; family Dasyuridae; genus Sminthopsis; species Sminthopsis crassicaudata. Next base: position 13,782,188 of record NC_133620.1, on the reverse strand, counting down.
TCGAGGAGACATTCGGGTCTCCTTGACTCCAAGTGAGCAGAAGAGACCAGGGGGTCACCAGAGGTGTTCTTTACAAAGTTCCCCCTGCCACAAGACATAAAAGTTTAGAATCGGTGACTTCTGGGAATTCTGATCCGCAGCTTCCAGAGCCCTGTGGGCCCATTGCTCAGAGCTAGGGAGGTCAGAGGAGCCAGGGCATGGGGAAGCATGAGGAAGGCCCTTCCCTCAGGAAAGGGAATCCATCTTCTGGAGGAGGCTGTTGCAGGGGGCCTTAGAGGCCAGCCTCAGTCGTTTTCTAACTGTGTGAGAAGTCGTTTAACTCTGTTTGCCTCAGTTCCCTCATCTGTAAAATGGGTTGGAGAAGGAAATGGCCAACCACTCCAGTATCTTATCCAAGAAAACCCCAAATGGAGTCACGAGTTGGGTATCATTGAGTAGTCAAACGACCCAGGACTGAGGGAGGATCAAGTGAGAAAGAACCCCACAAATTCCATGTCCATGACTGCCAAGGGCCTGCTGGGGAGGCTGGGGAGGCCACGGAGCGCTTCTCAAACCAATATTTCCTAAATACATAAAATAAAGCAAGACTGTAAAGGAAAATGTATTCTACTAAAGAAGGAGGAGAGGCGGTCCAATCCTGTCCTGAGAGAGACCAGAGGAACCAAGGATTCCAGTGAACCTGATCAATGACCTAGAAGCCCTCTAGTCCAATTCCCTTCCCCTCCATTTTACAGATGGGGAAACTGAGGCCAAAGGAGCCTTATTGCCCTGGCTAACAAGGCAGAGTTTGAATCAAGCTGACATAAGCAGTTCAGCAGAGCACGGGCACTGGAACCCAGACCCTTTGCTCACATCCAGTGCCGTCCGCCACTGCAGACCCTCCAGCCCAGTGGTCCCAGTGACCTCCCAAACAGGGCTTGTCTTTCTCCCCACCCTGTTCCCCGGGCAGGACTGCCAGATGTAGAGCTGGGGTCAGACACTCCAAGCCCCCCATTCTCCAGATGCTGACCTAAGCCTAATTTACCCAAAGTGCTCCACTGGAGATGGCCCCGCCCAGCTCCCTGTGGCTGCATCCCTCCTCCCAGACAGCCCCCTCCCCGGGGCACTAGGAGAAATCTCAGCGCAGACTTACAATCAGATCTGGGGAGCATTTTGCAGAAGCTAAGGGGTTCTTTTTGTTTGTTTGTTTGTTTTTCAGCCTCTCTGTGTCCGGAATCTTGGCCACATCCTTGCCTTCCATTGCCTTTGCCCTTACACCTTTGGGTGGTTGGCCAACTCCCACCCCCAATGGGGGCCAAATGGTGGAGTAAAAAGAGCTCACCGGTTAGTTACTAAGCAATCAAACACTTTGGGGTGGCCAGTCCCTCTGGCCCACTTGCTCCCCGCTGAGTCCGGCACTTTCTAGGCCTCAGTTTCCCCATCTGTACAATGGCTTTCCAAGTTCTTCTAACTCGGGCTCTCTATCTCCCTCAGGGACAATACGCCTTTTTTCCTTTTTCTTTTTTTAAGGCAGGACCAGCCCCCTTAGAACTCATTCCACCTGGTGACCTCCTCACCCCAGGGTGCACGCCCAGGATCCTCCGGTGATGGGAGGGTCTCTGCATGTGGAAGCCAGCTCTCCTGGGAGCCCGGAAGCCCTGGGCTGCACAGTGCTCGGGACAGAAATCACCCCGGGGTGCTCGGACAACTGAGACAATGAGTTTCCCAAGTGGGGCCGACTAGCATCGGGGAGAGAGTTTCCTGTTCTGGGAGTTCTTCTCGCCCCCCAGAGAACGCAAACTTCACGGCAGGAAAACGGCCGGGGTCGAAGCTGTGACCTTGGAGGGCGAGCGGCAGGAGCCCGGGGGATGGGGAAGGGAGCTGGGGAGAAGCGCAGTGGGCTCGCCAAGCGCAATCGCTCCCTCCCCTCCCCCACTCCGCCCCTCCCCTTTGGGGAGGACGGGATCGGAGAGCTTCCAGCCACTGCGGAGGGAACGAATGGGGGGAGGTCCCGAAGGGGGGAGGAAGCGGGGAGGGCAGGGCTCGGCAGATGCAGTTCCCTTCCCCTCCCCCCGCCCCGAAACCTTGCAGCACGCGGGCTTTTCGGAAGGAAAGGGGGTTCTAGCGAGCGAGAGAATTTCCCGGGGGCTGGGAGCCCCCCGACCGCCGCGGCTCCCCCCGCACCCCGCTTCCCGGGTTGGGCTGGATGCCGCCCTCGCCGTCCCGCATCCCGGGAGAGGGCTGGGGGGAGCAGGGGGCGCAGGGAGGGGAGCGGCACGGGACGAGTCTGGGGGCTGGCGGAGCGCGGCGCAGTTCCGGCCACAGGGCTGGGCTGCAGCGCCGGCCCGATGCCCGCCCCCCCACACCCCTCAAACTTCAGCGCGCCCCCCTCCCCCCGCCCCAGGACGGCAGGGGCCAGGGCTGGACTCCGCGACCCCACCGTCAGTCCCGGAGCCCTCGAAGGGGCTGCGGCGGGGGGCGGGGGGGCTGCGGGGGCGGGAGCCCTTCTCCGCGGCGCTCCGGGAGCCGCCTTACCTTCTCCGCACTGGCCGCAGGCTCTGGCTCGGGCGCAGATGGCGGGGCTCGGGCAGGAGCCGCGCTCGCTCCCCGGGCGCTGGGGCCGGCCGGGGGGGCGGGGGGGGCGGGAGCCCCGGCGGGTGCTGCGTTCTCCGCTCCCCGACGTCCCCGGCTCCGAGGCTGCCCCGCGGCCCCCGCCTCCCTTTGCAGGCGCGGAGAGAGACAGGGGGAGCGGGGACCGGCGCGCGGAGCTCACGCGGCTCGCGCTTCGGGGGCGGGAGGATTCTGAGGCTGCTCGCCCAGCCCCGGGCCGCCGTCGGGACCCCTCCTCCGCGCCCGCCTCCCGCTCTGCCCCCGGCGCCTCCCGACCAGTCGGCTCCGGGACCGCGCCTGGCCGCCGGCTCCCTTTGCCGCTGGGGGGCGGGGGGGGGAAGGCAAACTTCCGAGGAGAGGGTGCGGGAGGAGGAGGGGGGGTGCCTCCGGAGGAGGGGGCGCCCCAGGAGGAGGAGGGGGCGCCGCGGGGGGTGGGCGCTACAGGCGAGTGGCAGGTCCCGCGCGGGGACCAGGGACCCCGGGCAACATCCCAGGCGGGATCGGCCCAAGGTCACACTAGAGAGTGGCGGCGCAGGATTCAAACCCGGGCCGGGGTTCAAAGCCGCGGAGCAACCGCTCTAGCCCGGGAGATCTCCCCCTTTCTGAGCCCCGAACCCTCGGGAATCTAGGGGCCTTTGCGGAGAACCCTGTTTTTAAGTGGATAAGATAAAACGCTCGGGCTAACAAACGGGAACAAAGCCACAAAGCCACTGACTGGTTTTCTAAGTTCACTGGACTCCAGACCCAGAACCCCAGCTTGAAAGGGTTAAAACACCCCCGGCCCGACGGCGCGGCTCACGTCCGTTTGCCCAGGACAAGAACGCTTCCTGAGCCCACCTCCCCCCACCCCCCACCGAGCCTCCGCGGCTCTTCCCTCCGCGGCCGCTTGGGGGAAACGAGCCGACAAAGTCCGGCCCGCACTTCCCTGGCGGGGGTCCCGCATCCAGGAGCCCCGGGAAGCCTCAGGGGGCTTCACATCTCCTCGGAAGTCCAGGGTCCAACCCCAGTTTCCCAAAAGAGAGAGCCCCAGCCCAGGTTCGCGAATGGCTGCTGGGAACCCCAGCCCCGAAACAGCTCGGCCGAGATGCGAACCCAGGCGTGCTAGGGCCCCGCCACAGTGTATTTCAAGCGCTCTGCTCCTGGGCAGAAGGAGCTCTTGATGCTGGGAGGGGACATTTCTCCAGGCAGAGGTCTAGTGACATGGGTGGGGGTGGGAAAGAAGAGAGGAAGAGGAGGAGGAGAAAGAAGGGAGGAGCAAGGGAAAGGGAAAAGACACAAAGAGGGGGAAAGAGAGAGAGAGGAGAGAGCCCGCTTCAAACTAGCTTTGTCAGATCTGTAACTAACGTTTGGGACAAAAAGACCTACCCAGAGATCACTGGGAAGCAGAATTATTTATTAGAATCTCAAGAATCGGGCCCATCCTGGTCTGCGAGCGGGAATTCCCAGCAGGAGAGCCACTCCCTTGAAAATGCTCCTAGTTTGGGACACTGATACATTGCTGGTGGAGTTGTGAAAGAATCCAGCCATTCTGGTTGGAGAGACTTAAATCAACTGATGCTGAGTGAAATGAGCAGAACCAGAAGATCACTGTACACTTCAACAACAATACTGTATGAGGATGTATTCTGATGGAAGTGGAAATCTTCAACATAAAGAAGATCCAACTCACTTCCAGTTGATCAATGATGGACAGAGGTAGATACACCCAGAGAAGAAACACTGGGAGGGGAATGTAAATTGTTAGCACTAATATCTGTCTGCCCAGGTTGCATGTACCTTCGGATTCTAATGTTTATTGTGCAACAAGAAAATGATATTCACACACATGTATTGTACCTAGACTATATTGTAACACATGTAAAATGTATGGGATTGCCTGTCGTCGGGGGGAGGGAATAAGGGAGGGGGGGTAATTTGGAAAAATGAATACAAGGGATAATATTATAAAATATATATATATATAATAAAAAAAATTAAAAAAAAAAAAAAAGAATCCAGCCATTCTGGAGAGCAATCTGGAACTATGCCCCAAAAGTTGTCAAACTGTGCATACCCTTTGACCCAGCATTGCTGTTATTGGGCTTATATCCCAAAGAAATACTAAAGAGTGGAAAGGGACCTGTATGTGCCAAAATGTTTGTGGCAGCTCTTTTTGTTGTAGCTAGAAACTGGAAGATGAATGGATGTCCATCAGTTGGAGAATGGTTGGGTAAATTGTGGTATATGAAAGTTATGGAATATTATTGCTCTGTAAGAAATGACCAGCAGGAGGAATACAGAGAGGCTTGGAGAGACTTAAATCAACTGATGCTGAGTGAAACGAGCAGAACCAGAAGATCGCTGTACACTTCAACAACTATACTGTATGAGGATGTATTCTGATGGAAGTGGAAATCTTCAACATAAAGAAGAGCCAACTCACTTCCAGTTGATCAATGATGGACAGAAACAACTACACCCAGAGAAGGAGCACTGGGAGGGGAATGTAAATTGTTAGCACTACTGTCTATCTACCCAGGTTACTTATACCTTCGGAATCTAATACTTAATGTGCAACAAGAAAATGGTATTTACACACATATATTGTATCTAGGTTATATTGTAACACATGTAAAATGTATGGGATTACCTGCCAATCGGGGGGAGGGAGTGGAGGGAGGGAGGGGATAATTTGGAAAAATGAATAAAAAAAATTAAAAAGAAAGAAAAGAAAATGCTCCTAGTTTTAGACATTTCAGACAAAGGACCCCCAAATCCCAGCCTCTACATGGTGTGATTGGTCACACACTGCTCCCCTATCTGGTCAGTGGAATGCAGTAGGTGTATAGCTCCCTCAGCAGTGGAAACAATAGAATATAGTCCAGGCTTATCTAGAACCCCAAGCTTCCTAAACTGAAGCCTTTAAGGCTTTAGATAACAGTCCCGGATCCATACGAGCTTCATCGTGAGTTCACCTTTTTCCCATACCCTAGTATCTTGTCTTCCATCAGGTACAGTCAGTGGGCAGAATCCTGCCCTTGGAGTCAATAAAACCTGCCTTAAAACCCCACTTCAGACATTTCCCAGCTGGGTGACTTCGGGCAACTTTTCTCAGCCTCAATTTCCTCATCTGAAAAATGGGAAAAAAAGTAAACTTGATGGCCTCTAAGATTCCTTCCTACTTTAAAGCCATGACTCTATGCATCCGCATTTGTTCAGAGTTACCATTTGTTAAGAACCTCGCAAGGTTCTGTGTGGCCCAGCAACAAGAAGACTGTGTGATGATCAGTTCTGATGGCCCTGGCTCTCTTCAACAATGAGATGATTCAGACCAGGTCCAGTTGTTCAGTGATGGAGAAAATCAGCTTCACCCAGAGAGAGGGGAACAGAAGTAATATAGCATCTTCACTCTTTCTGTTATTGTTTGCTTGCATTTTGTTTTTGTTTTTTTTTCCCTCAGGTTTTTTTCTTTCTAGATTTAATTTTCTTGCACAGAAAGATGACTATGTATACATATTTTGTGTTTAACTTATACTTTAACATGTATGGGACTACCTGCCATCCAGGGGAGGAGGTTGGGAAAAAGGAGGGGAAATATTGGAACAAAGGACTTTGCAAGGATCAATGTTGACAGATTACCTCTGCATAAGTTTTGTAAATAAAAAGCTATAATAAAATAAAGTTTGAAAAAGGTTCCATGTGACCCTGGGCAAGCCACTTTATCCTGTTTGCCTCAGTTTTTGAATCTGTAACATGAGCTAGAGAAGGAAATGGCAAACCGCTCCAGAATCATTGCTCAGAAAATACCAAGTAAGGTCGCAGAGAGCTGGGCAGGGCTGAAATGACTGACCATCATTAATGGCTAAATTACTATTCAGTACAAAAAAAGGTGATCAAAACCTACCTTCCAGCACCTCTGCTTCTCATGAGGGATTCCTTCCAAAAAATAGCTCCAAACAGATGGAAAAGAAGGTAACGCCAATGGAGGGGCCCCTCTGAGCTGGCCTTGACCTTAGCCATCGGTCCAGCCCTAGCAATTTAAATGTGAAAGTTTTTCGGGACTTTGACGACTTCCTGCTGAATCCTGTCCCCTCTCAAGCCCAATTTATTTATACATTTCAGGCCAGAATTCGGCACAGCTTCAGGCTTTTTGAAATAGCATCTACCTTTGTCAGGATGCGTGAGTACCGAGTTTGAAATCAGCCACCTGAGTTTGAACACAGTCCCTGCCTGGGGAACCTTAAACAAGTCTCTCGCCTTTCCTAAAATGTCAAATGAGGGGATGGTCTCCACTTTGGGGGAAGCTGCTGTCTTTGTTAGACACTGACCTTCCAAATCTGAGCTCACTGATGATCTTGAAGGTCTCTTCCAATGCTCGTGACTTCCAAAGGGAGCTGGCTCCCCAAGCCACTTGGCAGAAGGGGTGGACATGGCAGAGGGAGGTCATAGGTTCCTAACTCTGTAGGGGACCTTCCAGGTCATAACTTTTTTCTGAAGAGGAAAGAGATCCAGACAGGTAAATAATCGAGGTCATAAAAGGGGGTGCTGGAGACTGTAGCACTGGGCAGCCAGGACCTGGGAAGACAGAGCCAGCTCTCTGTGGCCAGGAGCAAGCCCTTTTAAACACAGGTCAAACCTCAGACTCCCTCCTCATCACCAGGGAAGTTGGCAAAGAAAGTTGTGTGGTCCTTGAAAGCAAGATCCGCCTCAAGGAGGGGAAGTACTGTTCAGTGGGAAAGCTGGGAGGCAGCCATGGGAGGAGCGGCACCCCAAAGGAGCCGCAGGGAGACCTGCCCCAGACTTGAGCCTTCTGACCCTCGAGAAGCAGCCTCTGGGGGATGGATCGAGCCATAGCTTTGCTGGCCAGATGAAAGGAGCAAGCTTGAGCTGACCCAGGAGCCGGCTGTTTCCAGGTGGCTGAGCCAAGGGGGAAAGGGCAAGCCTGCCTTGGTTGCCTGAGCTCAACCTCGCCCTCTGATGGCATCGTTGTGTGACCTATGTTCTGCTATGGGATGCCTGCCCTTCCAGCCCATGCAAGTGATGGTACTTTTATGTTCCATCAGCTCACTCTTTTGCTTTCCCTTGGACACAGGAGGGGGTGAAGGGGGGAATCCTCCGGGGCTCTGGCTGACTGTGGGGTTCAGGAAGGAGGGGAGCATGTGTTTATTGACGTGATCATCAAAGAAAGGGTCCCAGGAGCAGGGAAAGAAGAGCGGAAAGAAACTGGATTGTAACAAAGAAAGGTAGTGTGGTCCAATGGAAAGAATCCTGGGTTTGGAGGCAAATGGGTTCAAGTCCTGAATCTACCACCTGAGTGACCTCGAGGACAGGGAGAGGGATGGGATATGTGATTTTGTGGCTCTAGGAAGTCCTGGGGGAGAAGTCCCTGTCCCTATGGAAATCAGCTGTTCTCTGCTGCTCAGTCTCATGGGAACTCCAGAACATTGAGAGGCTACAATAGAACTAAGAGGGGCAGCTAGGTGGCGCAGTGGATAGAGCACCAGCCTTGAATTCAGGAGGACCCAAGTTCAAATCTGGTCTCAGACACTTAACACTTCCTAGCTGTGTGACCCTGGGCAAGTCACTTAACCCCATCCTCAGGGGGGGAAAAAAAGCCACATACAATAGAACTAAAAAGGTTTAGCTGGTGACATTTAAAGCTAAGACTGCAGGGACAATCTGCTCGCCAGAGACGAGTCTTGAACCAGAACCTCCTTGACTCTGAGGCCAGTGCTCAGTGAAGCCCCCACGTTGTGTGTCTGATCTATAGAGTCTTATAAAAACAGAACTATTATTATTGTTTGTCTTGGTCCAGACCTGTAATTTAATATTCATTCAGCAAGTATTATTAAGCAGGTAATGATAGGTGGGAAGGCAGTAGATGGAGCTCTAGGCCTTCAGACAGGAGGACCTGAGTTCAAATCCAGCCTTAGACACTTATTAGCTGCATAACCTTGGGTAAGTGGCTTCTCTCTTTCTGCCTCAGTTTCCTTATCTGCAAAATGTGAAGGAAATGACAAACCCTCCGGTATTCCTGCCAAGAAAACCCCACATGGGATCACAGAGAGGCAGACTTGGCTGACTCAACAACAACAATGACAGGTAGCAGGGATACAAAGACCACTGTGACATAAACCAGTAAGGATTCAGAACAATGTTTGGGAGACTGGTGGGAATATTATGCTTTATTGGTTGGCTGTATGGAGGAAAGGGATGATTAGAAGGATTAAGATGTCCTCAAGGAGCTTACATTCTCTTGGGGAAGAGGGAGAAAAGAAAGACTTTACAAAGACAAAAGGATGGAAACTATACACAGAGTAAAAGCAAAGTAATGAAAGGGCAGAGGAGCTTTCTAAAGTGTGAGGGAATAGTGAAGGGCCAAGTACTGAAGGAAGCGAATGATTCCAAGAAGCAAAGGTGAAGGAGTGCCTTCCAGGCTTGGAGGAACCCTCTCGGCAAAGGCATGGAGCCTGGAGCTGGAATGGCCTGTTTGAGGAAGAGTCAATAGGTCTGTGTGGCAGGAAGGATCCAGGGAATCTGGAGAAAAGCTGGGATTTGAACCCAGCTGCAGGGGTCTTTCCATGCAGCTTCTCCAACTTGTTCTAAGATTTAGAGCCTGACTGGATCCCAAGGGATCACCACGTCCTGTGGATCCCCACCAGGAACGTGCTGGTAAAATGTTCAACAACCAGTTCTCTGGAATCCATGACTTTCCCATTATTCACGTTTTTTCCATCACTTGCTTAAATCCATCCAATCAACAAAAACAAGAAATGAAGTCCTGCCATATGTGTAGCATTTGCCAGTTTTGGAGGTGTCAAAACTGTCGCTTGCAATTTAATGGTGGGAGCCAGTAAGGGGGGGCTCCAGCCCCCCCCCACCTCCTGGCTGGCAATCAAAGACTCGTTCCAGTCATATATTTCCCAGTCAAGGAGCTCTCAAAATACAATTACCAGTGTGGGTTTGGAGGAGGCGATGGAGGCAGAAAAAAGTTTTGAAGATGAAAAAAGGGCATCCTTCACATGAAAAGCTGGGGAACCACGGATCTTCTCCAAGTTTTTTATTGGCCAAATGAGGAAACCGGCAGAAGGTTGACTTGGCCATGGTCAAATGAGCAATAATTGGATGGGAACTTTGAACCTTCCATATCAAAAACCCAGCGTGGCAGGGGAGAGGAGAAGGAAGTGGGAGTGTCAGGGACCAAAAAATGGGGTTTCAGGCCTGAAGCCCAGCCTCACGTGCTTCAGGCGTGACCATCAGGGAGCCTCAGTTTCCTCACTTGTAAAATAGGGATAACCAAGAGCCCAGGGAATTGTGGTTAGAAAGAATTGTAGAAGCCCTAGCCACTCCTCTTCCTGCCACACTTTCCAAACACAGCCTTGGCAGTGGCCCCGTCCTTCAGTCTTACAAATAGAACCCTTTGCCCCGGGCCAATGGAGAATGTTGACTTTGCTCTTTCCGTGGTCTTCAGCTAAGAGGAAAGGGAGGAGAAGGGGGTTAGCAGGGTGAAATCAGTGCGGAGGCAGAGGAGTCACTTTCCCTGATTTGTAAGGGGCTGAATTTTGGCTAGAGGAGTATCTGCATTCTGCACACAACAAGGTCCCGTGACCTCGGGAGGCTGCCTCCTGAAAGTTCCCCAGTCTTATTGTTGTGGTCCTGGCGCTTTTCTCCAAAGGAAGACTATTGGGAAATGTGGATGCATTCAAAGGGAGTTCACCCAGGATCCTCTGGGACCTCCGCCCACTCATGACTGGAAAGTCTACTTCTGATTTCCCTCCCTAACAGTTAAAAATGGGCTCCCCAGCAAACAATGGGAGGCATTTAAGGCTCCTTCCTTAGAAGTCGAGGTGCTTTGGTCAACCTCTCCTCTCAGCCCGACTTAATTCAGGGTGGGGAACACAACCCTGAGGGAGGTAACCCTGTTCAATGAAAACAGCCATAATTGGGGCCGCTAGGTGGCGCAGTGGATAGAGCTCCAGCCCTGAATTCAGGAGGACCCGTGTTCAAATCTGGTCTCAGACACTTAACACTTCCTGGCTGTGTGACCCTGGGCAAGTCACTTAACCCCAGCCTCAGGGAAAAAAAACAAACAGGCATAATTACATGCTTAAAGACATCACTTCCCTTCATTTATTCATTCAACTGACTTGAGAGCCGAGTTCAAATCTCACCTCTGCTAGATACTGTATGACTGAGACTCTCTGTAAAAGGAGGGAGCTGGACTAGATGACCCAGAGCATTTATGAAGCCCCTACTGTGTACCAAGCATTGTACCAGGGGCAAGGAATACAAAGGGAGAAAATGGAACAGTATCCGCCTTGGGGGCTCACACTATCTGGGGCCACAGCAGTAAAGATGAAGGACGAGCAAGATAATGTCACAGAGGGGACTCTAATAACTGGAGTCTTCATTGATGGAGGTGGCCCTTGGGCTGAATCCTAGGGGCCGAGAGGGGCAGGGAGGATTTAATTGGACCCTAAAGTACATGAAGGGGAATATTGTTGTTATCAAGTCAGAAAAAAATAATGGAAAAAGCTAAATGCAGACGGGAGTTAATTTTTCTCCTGGAAGCAAAAGGGAGCCATTGAATTCTCTTGAGCAGGAGAGTAGTGTAGTCAGTCGGGTACTTTAGGAAAATCAGTATGAAAGCTGAACTGGGGCCACCACGGCATGAGTGGTGAGAATGAGATGAGTCCAGGAGATGGGAAAGCAGGGCTTTTAAAATGAGTTTTTATTGATGTCGATTGTTTTTCACATCATCATAGTTATCCCCGGGATAGATCCTGGCCTCCCTCTCTCTCCTAGAGAGCCATCCCATATAAGAAATGGTTCCAGAGGCTTTTTTTTCAGATTAATATGACTTGGCCAGGATGGCACAGTCAATAAGGATCGGAGGCTGTATTTGAATTCAAGTCCTCCTGACTTCAGGCTGGTGCTCTATCCACTGTACTACCTAGCTGGCCTGAGTTAAATATTTATTAATCACCTACTGAATGCAAAAAATCCATTAAATTAAAATGGGTTTTTAAGACCCACGTGAGCTCTGAAATCTATGGCTTTGAATTTATTTGTTGAATTCGTATCTCCTGCAGTATCAGCATGGAGCAGGTAACCAAGATATCATCATCATCATCATCATCATCATCATCATCATCATCATCATCATCATCATCATCTAGAGGGATTAGCATCCAGGTGGTGCAGTGGATAGATCTCTGGACCTGGAATTGGAAAGATCTGAATACAAATTCAGCCTCAGATACTTACTGGTTGAGTGACATTGGACAAGTCACTTCATCTGTCCCTGCTCTAGGAGAATCTCTAAGACTAAAAGCTGCAGAAAAGGTGACCTGCATTGGTGGAAAGATGGTTTCCACTGGAGTTCCTAATACCAGTGAAATCACAAGACCACTCCCAACCCCTAATTGCTCTTAAGGGACTAGAGAGCCAGGTGACCTGGTCCAAAGCCTAGTCAGACCACTCCCAATTTGTGTGAACTCTCCTAGCCTCAGAAGAACCTTCCTTCCTCTCCAGGGCTGTGATGCTGCTGGGCTCCCACCTCACAGATTCACAAAGGACTTCCTTAGTGAAGTTAAATAAATGTCAACTTGATGAGGGTTGGGGTCCCTTTAAGATTCCTAATTGCCCAACCCATGACTGACCTTGATTCACAAATCCTGGTCAAAGGCACCCTTTGAATATCCGGGCCCAGCCCCCACCATCATCAGCTCAGCTTCCCCCAGCCCTCACCCGATCTGGACTAACTGAAAAGCCCGCCAAGAACTTAGGAGTACCGCTCATCATCTTCTAGGTATAAAAGAAACGAGCTGGAATGCGCTGTTTGCAGGAGCCCTCCCAGCCAGCACATGTAAGGGTCCCTGCCCGCCAACAGCCACCTTTGGCCCTGGCATCTTTCTAACTGAGCTTTATCCAAATTCCTACAATAAACCTTTTATTTATCAATCTAGGTTTTCGGGCCTGTAAATTCATTTTACAGGGGACACTGTGCCTCATGGGATTATCTATGCACCCAGAAAAGGGGTTCCCCCTTTCCTTTCCCTCCTTAAACTCAGTCTTATCATCATCAGGGCTTATTTCCAGGGAATGAGCCACATGAAGAAAAATCTTCTGGCTCTTAGTTCTTCCTTCCCCCACCCCCCCACCCCTCCATTTTCCACACTCCTCTGATGCCCTTAGGACTGCAGGAGAACCTAGAGATCTGAATCTCCCTCCCTTCTCAGCCACTCCCAGGAGGCTTCACTTCAAAGAAACCGGAGTATTCCATCACCTAGGGCACATCTCATTTCCTTTCTGACTATCCCTGGAGCTGTGAGAACAGGAGAACTAAAGGTGGCTCTGTTTGTAATTATTCATGGAATCAGAAATCTCTGGCTGGAAAGCAGGGGCCTTGAGCCATCTACTCCAGCCTCCTCAAGTTACAGAGGGGGACACTGAGGCCCACAGGTCCTACCTACCCATTATGGGCCTTCTGGGCAGATAGCCCTGAGGTTCCAAGGATCGCCTTTTTGTTTGTTTGGGACACACTTCCATGGGGAGTTCTGATCTACCTTGCCATTTCTGAAAGTGCCCCCAAAGGCTTTGTTTCAATGTGATCCCATGAGGAGGGTACCTTCCATGGTACTGGCCATGGGTTTGGACATTCGTGCCCTTCCAGCTGCGTCTGACCTTCTGTTTCCATGGGCATCAGGGTTTGAGTTGCTAATAGGAATAAGGAGAGGAAGTGGGCAATGAAAGGCCGGGGGATTCAGTAGCAAGGGAAGAAGAGATGCTGGAAAGAGAAGGGTAGGTGCTAGGACATAGCTTTCAATACCTGAAAATGGGCTCAAGATGGCTGAACCAAGGTAAGTTTAGAGACAGAGGGGTTCAATGAGTGAATGAATGAAGAAGCATCAGTTAATGATTTTTCCCCCCCTGAGGCTGGGGTTAAGTGACTTGTCCAGGGTCACACAGCTAGGAAATGTTAAGTGTCTGAGACCAGATTTGAACTCGGGTCCTCCAGAATTCAAGGCTGGTGCTCTATCCACTGCGCCAACTAGCTGCCCCCAAATCAGTTAATCACTGAAGGTTTACTAGATGTTAAGCACAAGATGGAAGCCGTGGCAGAGAGATTTTCTCTCATATCAAAAGTGTTTTTGTCTCAATCCCTCTGCTACAGGTGAAGAGCTAGGTGGGGGAAGGGGGAGAAGAGGGGTCCCTGCAGCCACAGAACTCTAAAAACACCAAGGCAGTTCATGCTCTCTGTGCTGCAGGGCACTAAAAATGTCATTTCTTTTTCTTTTTTCTTTTTTTTTAATTTAGAATTTTTTTTCACAGTATATATGCATGAGCAATTTTTTTTATAACATTATCCCTTGTATTCATTTTTCCAAATTATCCCCCCCTCCACTCCCTCCCCCTGATGACAGGCAGTCCCATACATTTTACATGTGTTACAATATAACCTAGATACAATATATGTGTGTAAATACCAAAAAATGTCATTTCTTTATCCTTACAAACACCCCAAGAGGTAGACACTATTATCATTGCTATTTTACAGATGGGGAAACTAAGGAAGGCAGAAATGAAATGATTTGTCCAAAGTCAAATTTATGAATTATGGGAGGCTGGACTTAAAATGTGATTAGCCATCTCGAGAATATTGAGATCGATTGGGTGCCTGAGTCAAACATCAGTTAAAAGTTTTGTTTTTATTCCTTTGTGTAGAAATAAAGGTAGGTATAGGAGCACATTGAACTGTACTTTTCCCAGAATCCCTGCATTTGGAGCACTTATTTAATCTTAACAATGACTAGACCTGGAGGAAACCAAGGGCACCCAGATATTTAATGGGTGTCTCATCTATTTCTCTATCTATACCTATCCATTAATTTCCTGTTTACTCATTCACCCATTTATTTATTTATTCATTTATCTATTTGCTATTCATTCATTCCTTTTATTTATTGATTTACCTATTTGTTTGTTTTTTATCCAGCTATTTACTCATTCATTTCATTCATTTGCTTATTCATTCATTCATTTTTATTAGCTCTGTGATTTCATTACTGTAAGGAACTTTCAGTGAAGAATTCCCCCTCCCACAGCTAATTAGCACTCATTCTGCCATCTTAGGGATCAAACTGTTTCATTATGTATTAAGATTGTGTGTGTATTATTTATTACTATCCTATGCCAGAAACAAAACATAAAGAGTTAGATATGTTCCATCGGATCTTGCAGGGGGAAAATAAGTAGGGATCATTAAAATATAGCTAATAGAAGGAAAAGCTGGGAGCAGATTTTATTTGTGCAAATCTACTCAGACCATCCATCTCAGATGGACGAATTGGTATAGTTACTTCAAGTCAATCAATGAATGAGCATTTATTGAGTACCTAATGTAGCAGGCATTGGGTACCGCACTGGGCATACAAAGAAAGGCAAAATCCAGTCCTACCCCTGGAGTTCCCATGCTAATGGAGGAGAGAATATGCAAGCAGCAGAGATAAAGCCAGATACATAGAAAATAATCTATAGAGGAAAGATGCTCGCATTAGGGATGGAGATCAGGAAAGGCTTCCTGCAGAACATGAGATTTTGGTAGGACTCTTAAAAAGCCAGAAGGCAAGAGGGAGCGATGGGGCATTTGAGGCCCGGGGGACAGCCTGTGAAAGTGCCCCAAGTCTGGAGATGGAGGGGCTCAGGTGCAGAACAGCAGGATGGGGGGGGGGGGCAGCCTCAGGCTCTCTTCCAGAGTTGTTTCTGCCCAGTGGCAGGACAGTCCAGATGACTGGGGCTGATGGAGATGCAGTTGGCCATTGGAACAAATGGTTCTCATCCCCCACTCAGAGGACATCTTCATCTGCTCTGGGTGGACCCCCCCAGCTCACACAGGGCCTGAGACCCCTGGCTTGGCCCATCTGCCAAAATGGGTAACTGGGGGGGTGGCCACTGTGCAGGCTCTAACTTCTTGGAGCCACGTGTGAGCCTGGTGAGAATGTGCAAGGGGAGCAATGGGATGCATCCGGAAAGGCAGGTCTGGAGTCAGAAGGGCAAGCGCTCTCCAAGCCAAACTGGGCTTCGTACTTAGAGATAACAGGGACCCGCTGGGGCTTCTGGGTCAGGGGAGGGTGGCGGCGTCTGAACTTGGGAGACATCACTTGGGAGGGGGAGAGACTGGAGGCAGAAAAATCAGTGAGCAGACTCTTAAGAGAGGGGCTGGGGGCCTGAATGAGGGTGTCGTTTGTGATGGAGAGGAGGGCCACTGGCAAGACTAACCGCTCTAGATCCTTTAAGTGGAGGTGAGGGAGGAGAACCTTTCAGGTTCCTCATCCCGAGACTGTCGGGAAGCTGCTCAGTGTCCCAGGCACTGGCCGGAGCTGTGGGACAGGGCCCAGCCGTCCTCTTTATTGACGTTTCATGGTGAGGTCTGCCACGGGAAAGGGCTGAAGCCTTCATCTCAGCCCGGAGCATCAGAGAAGCTCAGAGGGAGACCTCGCGCAGACTGTGTTCCCATAGAGCGAGAGAATGGCCGCCTCCTCCTGTCCTTCTGCTGAGAGGTAGAACAGGGGCCGGAGTCTCCATTCAGCTTAAACAGATTGCTTTCACGCTTCCCCTTCTCTCTCATACAGCGGCTACTTGGACAGCATCTAAGCCCAAGGCAAAGGAGCTCATGGGCAGAGGCTGATCCCAGCCCGCCAAGGAGACAGAAAGTAGGAAGAATCCCTGCTAGGAAAATGCCCCAAAGCATCTTTGCCTACCGGTGAATTAGCCTAGGGATGACAGAATGACAGATCAGAGAGAGAGAGAGAAAGAGACAGAGAGATGGAGAGAGAGAAGGAAGAAGAGAGAGAGAGACAGAAACAGAGAAACAGAGAGAGAAGGAAGGAGAGAGACAGAGAGAAGGAAGAAAGGAGAGAGACAGAGACAGAGAGAAAGACAGGGGTGAAGCAAGAGAGAGAAAGAGAGAGAGAGAGAGAGAGAGAGAGAGAGAGAGAGAGAGAGAGAGAGAGAGAGAGAGAGAGAGAAGGAGAGACAGAGACAGAGACACAAAGAAACAGAGACAGAGAGAGAGAGAGAGAGAGAGAGAAGGAGAGACAGAGACAGAGACACAAAGAAACAGAGACAGAGAGAGAGAGAGAGAGAGAGAGAGAGAGAGAGAGAGAGAGAGAGAGAAGGAGAGACAGAGACAGAGACACAAAGAAACAGAGAGAGAGAGACAGAGAGAGAGAGAGAGAGAGAGAGAGAGAGAGAGAGAGAGAGAGAGAGAGAGAGAGAGAAGGAGAGACAGAGACAGAGACACAAAGAAACAGAGAGAGAGAGACAGAGAGAGAGAGAGAGAGAGAGAGAGAGAGAGAGAGAGAGAGAGAGAGAGAGAGAGAAGGAGAGACAGAGACAGAGACACAAAGAAACAGAGAGAGAGAGAGACAGAGAGACAGAGAGACAGAGAGACAGAGAGAGAGAGAGAGAGAGAGAGAGAGAGAGAGAGAGAGAGAGAGAGAGAGAGACAGAGACAGAGAGAGAGACAGAGAGACAGAGAGAGAGAGAGAGAGAGAGAGAGAGAGAGAGAGAGAGAGAGAGAGAGAGAGAGAGAGAGAGAAGGAGAGAGAGAGAGAAGATAGGAAAGAGAGGATAGAGAAATGAGGCAAGAGAGAACATTTATTAAATGTTTACTATATTCCAGGCACTTATGTAAACCTTAACAAAACTGCGCCTGCTCTCAGGAAGCTTAGATTCCAGTAGAAAAGGAGAACAGCTAAAAGGGGCAGAGAGTGGGGAAAGGAAGGCCGCCTCCCTTCCGCAGAGAAGAAGGCTCTCCTTCCCAACCCCATGCCCAAAGTGTTCTGCATATATGTTGGATCTCTTCATCTGTGCCCATACCATTCTCCCACCCCAATTGATGTGAACAGCTGAAGGCAGAGATTGCTTCCTTTTAATGCAATAATGTATTGCCATCTTTCCTTTTTCCAGGACCTGTGTTCCCCAATGCATCCCTCCCTTTGGTGCCTCCCAAAAGTTATCCCTTATAATATCAAGGGGCCTGAAAAAAAATGTTGCCCTAAGGAAGCGCTCCCAGACTCCCTTGGAGTCAGGCAAAGCCGGAGCCATGGAACGCCGTTAGTAGCAGCCCCAGCCTTCATTTTCCTTTTCCACTGGACTCACCCCAAGCCCTGGAAGCTTCTCCCATTACAGAGGAGGGGACACATCAAAGCGCACATCCTGAGATTTTTTTTTTTAATTTTACGATGTAATAGTGTTTGGCTTTCATTTCTGGAGACATGCTCGTCTGGAGGAAAGTGATTCCTATAAAACTGAGCTCGACTTCCCAGTCTGCTGCGTGGCAGCTAATGGCTCTCAACTCCAACAACTCCCAAAGCTCGCCATCCCTCCCCCCCCAAAAAAAAGCCTTCTTCCATCGCCTTGGATAAGGTGCGACCCATGGGCTCGATATTCCTCGGGACTGTCTCGGATCTGGGGAGGAGGAGGGGAGCCTGGACAGTTACTGGACACCCCCCCCTTGTCCCCACAAGAATTCGCCTCTTTGAACTTAACTCCCAGGATGTTAATGCTACAGGACCCAGCTTCTTAAATCCCATATGAGTGTTGTCATTGAAAGGGGAGTTGTGAAATTATGTTGTTTGCATATTGTCATCTTCCATTAGACTGCATCCCCCCTGGAGAGCAGAGATTATTTCTGCTTTTTTTTTTTTTTTTTTTTTTTTTTTTTTTTTTTTTTTTTTTTTTTTGGATCTCTGGGCCTTAGCACAGTGCAAAGCACATTGTGGTGCTTAATAAATGCTTGACTCCTTGACCTAACTGAATCAAAGCCAAACTCTTTCTGGGTAGTTTTCCCCTATTGTTAGCCACCAGTGGCCGCTGCCCTAGTTCCATTTAATCAGTTATCACCGATTAATCTTTATAAAGGGATATAGTGAATTACAAAATCCCCCCAAACCCCTCAGGGGTGCACTTTCCCCATAGAGCATAACACTGATCTCACCAAGTTCATGCTCAACTATACAGTGGTACTTTTGAATCCTCAGCTTGCTCTTGGCTCCCAAATCACTCACAAACTCTCTTTGCTCCCCAGAACAACAGTGTTGGGATGGCTGTAAATCTAGCAGGAGCTCCACTCCCAGAATCCTGCCAGAAACTCTGATGTCTGAAGCTTCACTTTTCTGACCTTTCAAAACTCACAGGGTCATAAGGTCCGAGCCTTCGGATTAATCTCACCTAAAACACAAGAACAAATACCAAACCAAAGTCAGTCTTCTTGGGAAAAAAAAAGTCTTAGGTCTCGCCCTTAGAACAATGTCTCTCACCTGATGCTGTGAACAAAAGGAATCCAAGAGAGAGAGAGACAGAGAAAGACAGAGAGAGAGACAGAGAGAAAGAGAGAGAGAGAGAAAGACAGAGAGAGAGACAGAGAGACAAAGAAAGAGAGAGAGAGACAGAGAGAGAGAGAGAGAGAGAGAGAGAGAGAGAGAGAGAGAGAGAAACAGGGAAAGAGAGAGAGAGAGACAGAGAGAGAGAGAGAGAGAGAGAGAGACAGAGAGAGAGAGAGAGAGAGAGAGAGAGAGAGAGAGAGAGAGAGAGCGCTGGACTAGTCCAATGGAAGCCAATCCCAGCTCTAACTATAAGTACAGCAGGTCAAAGAGGCTGCCATCTGCCATGTTTTGGGGGCCAAACATATGTAATTCTTCTTTCCATCGTCATCATGCTGTGCAAGAAAAATCATATCAAAAGGATAAATAAAATGAGAAAAAAAATAAGCAAACAACAAAAAGGTGAAAATAATATGCTTTGCTCCACATTCAATATCCATAGTTCTCTCCGAATGCAGATGGTTCTCTCCATCACAAGTCTACTGGAATTGCCTTAAATCACCTCAATGTTGAAAAGAGCCACGGACCACAGTTGGTCATCACATAATCTTGCTGTTACACGTACACTGATCTCCTGGTCCTGCTCAGTTCCCTCAGCATCAGTTCCTGTCAGTCTCTCCAGGCTTCTCTGAAACCATCCTGCTGGTCATTTCTTACAGAACAATAATATTCTATAATATTCATGCATACTACAATTTATTCAGTCATTCCCCAGCTGATGGGCAGCCACTCAATTTCCAGTTTCTAGCCATGAAGGGCTGCCACAAACATTTTTGTTCATGTGGGTCCCTTTCCCTCCTTTTAGATCTCTTTAGGAAATAAGCCCAGTAGAAACACAGCTGGGTCAAAAGGTGTGCACATTTTACAGCCCTTTGGACACGGCTCCAAATCAGAATGGTTGTAGCAGTTCACAACTCCACCAACAATGTATCAGTGTCCCAGTTTTCCCACACATCACACAGCATTTGTCATCATCTTTTCCTGTCATCTTAACCCATCTGAGAGGTGTGTGGTACCTCAGAGTTGTCTTAATTTTACCTGCCATCTTTATTTGGCAGACAGATCCAGTTACAGATTGTCTACACATACTTCAAAGTTTCTCTGAGGTTTCAATGATTGATAATGCACCCTTAAAATTACCCTAAAATGGCTGCCATCCTCTTCCATGTAGGTACATATCAGATGTACTCCTGCCCGTGGGATGGTCCTTAGCACTGCCCTTAACCCCAATGTCGCCGGCCTTCTAGTAGTATAGATCCCACTGTCACATTCTCTGCCTTCCTCATCAGTCAGGGCCTTCCTCTGGTCTGCACAGTCTAGGGGGTCCATCCTGTCTGCTGTCTTGGCCTTTCTGCCTGACTGACTCACTTCCTTTCACAGTTGTACATCTCAATTAAATGCCATCTTCATTACAGAGAGAAGGATCAGAAGGTATGAATGAAATATCTATTCTTCTGGACACTTTTTTTAAATTAGAAAAATTTCCAATTATTAAACTTTTTTTAATTTCCATCTCTTCTTCACTTGTAAAAGAAAATATTTAAAAATAAATAAGTATAGTCGAGCAAAACAGATTTCTAGATTGGTCATATTCAAGAAATGTCTGTCAGATTCTGTATATTTAGATCAGGCAGTGGAGAGTATTCTTCACCATCAGTCCCTGGAATCTCTGTTGGGCTTTGGTCAGTTCATAAGTCTTTCAGATTTGTTCATTTTCTAATAAAACATTGATGCAATAGTATAAATCCTCAGTATAAATGCCCGATGACATCTGTCAGAATACAAACAAGACCAGTCAAAGAGTGAAGAGCTTCAGCTTGATGGCAGAGACTAGGCATGGACCCATATTTAACACCACATACTAAGATAAGATCAAAATGGGTCCTAGATTTAGGCATAGACGAAATCATAAATAAATTGGAGGAACATGGGATGGTTTACCTCTCAGACTTGTGGAGGAGGAAGGAGTTTGTGTCAAGGGAGAACTAGAGACCATTATTGATCACAAAATAGAAAATGTTGATTACACCAAATTTAAAAGTTTCTGCACAAACAAACCAATGCAAACAAGATTAGAAAGGAAGTAACAAATTGGGAAAACATTTTTTACAGTTAAAAGAGTTCTGATAAAGGTCTCATCTCAAAATATACAGAGAATTGACTTTAATTTATAAGAAATCAAGCCATTCTCCAGTTGATAAATGGTCAAAGGATATGAACAGACAATTTTCAGATGAAGAAATTGAAATTATATCCACTCATATGAAAAGGTGTTCAATCACTATTGATCAGAGAAATGCAAATTAAAACCAACTCTGAGATACCACTACACGCCTGTCAGATTGGCTAAGATGACAGAGACAAATAATGATGAATATTGGAGGGATGTGGGAAAACTGGGACGCTGATGCACTGTTGGTGGGGTTGTGAAAGAATCAACCATTCTGGAGAGCAATTTGGAACTACGCCCCAAAAAGTTATCAAACTGTGCATACCTTTTGACCCAGCAGTGCTACTACTGGGCATATATCGCAAGGAGATACTAAAGAAGGAAAAGGGACCTGTATGTGCCAAAATGTTTGTGGCCGCTCTTTTCATAGTGGCTAGAAACTGGAAGATGAATGGATGTCCATCAGTTGGAGAATGGTTGGGTAAATTGTGGTATATTAATGTTATGGAATATTATTATGCTGTAAGAAATGACCAGCAGGAGGAATACAGAGAGGCTTGGAGAGACTTAAATCAACTGTTGCTGAGTGAAAAGAACAGAACCAGAAGATCGCTGTACACTTCAACAACTATACTGTATGAAGAACTATTCTGATGGAAGTGGAAATCTTCAACATAGAGAAGAGCTAATCCAATTCCAATTGATCAATGATGGACA